>NW_019104023.1:0-188662 GCF_001856785.1 Myzus persicae
AATTCACCAACTCAGGGGCATCAAAATAAGGCATCATTAATTAATAATTTTTCCATTCAAGATAGATTAGCCCCAATTCTTTAGTCGGATATATAGTGCGATGAGATTTAAGTCATAGACTAGGAAGTGAGTTGTAGTTAGGTTGGGGATGGGAGGAGGTGGAATGACACTCGAGGAAAGCCGTTAATATTGTTATTACGATATATAATAATAAAAAATAATATCTTTTAATAATATTGCAGTGAGTTGGCGGTGAATTGCACTAACTATTGTACTATATTATATTATGAGACGACGAGCACGCGATGACGACAATACGCAACAGCTATACCGTCTTCGGCTGTGGAGTACACAGAGGCGAAGGTTGGTTTATTTTTTTTGTTTCTTATTGTGAAAAGCGATGATCGAAATCGTTACAATATTATGGCTTCCGATTTTACTATTATTATTATTGGTTTTTGTGTCGACTTATACTAATAATATCGCCGACGGAACGAGCTGGAAATTACGGTCGGGCTACGCCCTGCGCAGTGTGTTTATATAATATTTATACCATGTACACGTATAGCAGCTACAGTGGCTACCAGCTATAGCTATATGTCCCGTCAGAATGGAACGAAAAAAAAAAATTCATAAATAATAATAAGTAGAAGAAAAAGTAGGAGGAAAATCGCTGGAAGCCGTTTTTGTTATCGCATCTATAAACGGACGTTTGTGTCTATATATTTTTTATACTATTATATTGTAATATATTATTATTATATCGTCTTCGTCATCGTCGGATGATGATAAACGCTTTCGCTTTGGGTTTTGAATTCGATCGCAAACGCCTTCGTAGTTGCATCAGTCGACGCACAACAATTATGTACCTACCGATAAATTAAGTATTTTTTTCTATACCTAATAGGGGAGTCGCACTCCGAGACGACAATGACATAATATAATTATTATTATTGTCACTCGTCTCGACGACACGTTATTATCATTTAATATTGTCAAACATTAAATTATAACTGTGCGCACCAATACGTATTATATTGTTATTATAGAGAGGCGCATATGGGAGACACGTCCGGAGACGACAATGTCGCGTGTGCCTATATAATTATAATTATTAAGGGCGGGAATTAACGATCGGATTGTACAGAAGATATAATTCTCAGATAAAATATATAAATAATATTATAATAATGACGACGAATTCCGTCAGCGTTCGGTGGCCGCTTAAAGAAGAAGGAAAAAATCGTCCCTATAACCCTGGCAACGGGCTCGGATACTACGCCCGACTCAGTGTTTTTCCGCTCGTTTACATCTAAATTGCGTAGGTAATACAACAATGGTTATGGTACAACCGGTATGTATATATTATTGTTATTATAACGACGACGACAAGGCGAGCAAACGGCGATTTCGATCGAGGCCGAAGAAAAAACACCTCGTTACCCGCAAACTTTTAACGGCGCGCGTACCACTCTATAATATTATTATTACGACGTATTATAAAGTGTAATATATTATTATTATTATATACCCTAACTCATCAACAGTGTAAAAGGTTATTTAAATATGCCGAGTGAAAGTCTGCACGCCGTTAACTAGTACGCGCAAAATACGTAATTCTAAATTTATTACTCGGTTTGCAATACCTACGAATAAACAGTGATGACGAATACAACCCGACTAACCAGCGAACGAGCTCGAGCTATATAAAGCCTGCAACAGCGGCGGGATCGTCAAATGTTCCGCTGCAGATATTTGCTGTAGTACTACTGTTTTTGGCAAAAAAAAAAAAAAAAACAACTCAGAAGGTTGTCAACCACATAAGAAAAAACGGCGCTCCGGCACCAATCGTCGGGCGGAGCATAAGACAGAAAATATGCACTAGCAAAAGAGAACCGCGTACGATAATAACCGAAATGGGTCGCTAGTCCAATAAGCCGCCGGTCGAAGACCACTGCGGGCACCATAGAGACGACTATATTATACGGCGGCGACGATTCCGGGCGAGCGGTTGTGTGCACAACACGACGATATTATTAGGTACATGTATATAGTCATAGGCAAATGGCAGTGTATACCTGTGTACGACATAATTGGATGACGACGGTGCCTCGTAAATGCAGTTTACGATCCGTAAGTATTGCGCGCACAGCTCGGATCAAAATATATATGTATATCGTCCATATCGTCGTCGACAATGGGCGTGATGGAGTGGTGTGTGTGTGTGTGTGTGTGTGTGTGTCGAGGGCGCAATCGAGGGCTGCAATTTCCACCCTTTCGGAATAATTCACTGTTCAGCGTTTCAGGTCAGTGCGCCGCGGTAGTGATATTATTATTAATTATTATTGGGATTCACGACAACGGTATGATATGATTATGCGCACCTATGGTATCCAAATCGTCGTTCAATTCATCGAAGTTTTATGATTTTTAAGCAGGTGGGTGGGTATACGTAAGACGCGCACTGCAGTGACGAAAACTGCAGATAAAGTTCGTCGGCAAGCGTGTCGACGTCGTATTATTTAATAGCGATAAACGAGTTAAGTGATATTATGCGATAAGAATTTAAAATTATGTTTTTAGTCGTTTTCACTTGGGTATGGTCTCTAAAAAACCCATCATAATGCTTGACAAGTTCAAGTCAATATTATACTATTATAATGTAGTACCTATATATGTTTATTACGTATCTGGAAAAACGTTTACCGTCCCCCCCCCAGCACCAACAACTTTACAAAGTATCTGCTGATGCCCTATGTACTCGTAATTATCGGTCCTCCTGCACCAGATTTCAGAGATGTTTTATCGTGGACCAGAAGTGAGTCCATAAAACGAAATTTTTATTTTAGGATCAGTGTATCTCCCAATTGCGTTCCTTACATTTTACGGTCACGTATACCTATACACCAATTGCGTTACTTATTTTTTACGGTCAATCTGCCGATTATTGAGCTTGCCTTCTCGTTAAATACCTGTACCTGCTTAATCATTTTGTTCGATTCCATCAACATCGAGTTATTATCATATACGTAGTACACCAAAATAGTTTAAAATTACAAACTCATAAATAATATTATAACGATGAGTTGATACCTACTTTTACTTTTATTCTTCAAATCCGAATGTGTTTACGAATTCTTAAAAGCAATCATAAAGAAACACAAACCGCCAACCCTTATATTTTATTGCCATAAGCTGCAGTATATTATACTGGGCAAGGCAAATATACGTTAAAAGTGAAAATTACAAAATATGCAGAAAACTATTATTAGCAAACAATTTGTAAAATTAGTTTGTTATTACTATTGTTTAGCATAATTATATTATAAAAGCTTGGTTTAGCATAGATTATTTTCATGAAAACGTTGTGGTGATCTTTTTAAATTTGATTATATAAATATAATATTATTAACATTTATTATACGAGTAAAAACTGGAAAAAAATTATGAACAAAAAAAAACTTTATTAACTTGTGTGGCTTACATAGTATAGGTATGAACAAAAATACTATGCTAAACTACATTTTTTATTTTAGAACATTAATAATATGTATTTTTATAATAGGTAATACGTATACTAAAATATAATGGTGATTTATTTTAATTTAACGTTCAAAAAAACAAGTTACGGACGAAAATATAGGTAGGTAGGTAGGTAGTTTATCAAATATAAATACTAATAAGAACTATTTGTTTGTATAACATTATAATATAATATGAATAGAAGTAATTATGGGCATTTATAGAAGCCTGCAGTGGTCGTTTTCATCTATTTTATATTTTATATTTGAAAATAAATGTTAATGTTTTGTATGTCTTTAGTTTATTTCAGTTGAGCCAGTCATAAAATAATAATGGAATAATAATAATTATTTTTACTTTGGTGTTAAATATAAATGACCGATGGCTGTTAGCTGGGGCTATAATTGCTGGTTTGTCGACCCCGAAAATGATACAGAGCGTGATGATTGGGGCAATCGGTAAACTCTCGAGGTATTGTATTATTATACCAATTGTTAGGCGTTTGTTATTTAGTCGTTGATATTTTTTTTTTCCGTCTGCGGTCGGTAAAACGAATGTATTTTTTTTCATGCGGTTTGTCGAAGAAACAAACAGACGTTAATATGATAATATTTTTATAACATCACATCATAATAATATGATGTGGACTTTTTTTCCTGTTTAACCGACAGCAGAAGAGGCTCTGTTCTAACAATACTACTCCTCAAAACGACTACCCGATTACATTATACTCGCAATCGATTTTCGTACTTGCACCTCTTTGCGGCGATACCGAATGATGACAATATTATGACCACCTGCGTGCCTGCGTGAATATTGTTTTATTATATAATATAATATTATTATTATTATTATAAGATTATGGACGGCGCAGAGGTGCTAAACGCAGTATAATTTCGATGGCGACGTGGCAGCGTATGTATAATTTTCGAATTTCTCACATTATATCCTACGTAGATACCGATATGCGATAACTGCTGAAACTGTAAAGGTATTTACAATAATATTATAACATGTTTATTCTCGACGATATTTTTTTATTTCACTATATTTATACTGTCATCTACCTTGATTATATAATATCCACGAGGGACGTTCTATGGTGGCTTATAATTAGGTGTATAGAAGGGCAGGAGGTGGCCAAAGTACACCTCTTAAATTTAAAATTAAAACCATGAGCTTGGTGAATCGTTCAGTATAATATGTCTATATAGCATTATAATGTGCATCGTGCACACGAGAACAGAGTCACCACAAACAGATTCAACCATCGGAGCCATGTTGTTAGTGTGTATCCATATTGCACGTTGTGTAATTATGGCATTAAATTATTTTAATAATAATAATATCAAACCATATGACATAAAACAAACGGAACGTCGCGACGGCATTGTAATAATAATAATATGTATTCGAACTAAAACGCCCCTAAAATCACAAAACTTTTTGCAGCGATACGTTTCGATGTAATAAAATTATTATGTATTATATTACTATGCATATTATTATTATGTGTACGATGTACTGTCCGGTTATCAGTATTCCCCCATCGCAGTCGATATGATAATATAAGAAATTGACAAAGTGCAGCCCAGGCTCCCGAGTCCGAAAAAAAAATTGTGAAATATATTCACACGTATTAATCAAACAGTTTGTGTGTTTCATTTTAAATTGACTATAAAATTATTATTTAAATTTATTATAATACGATGTATGGGTACCTGCATAGTAAATATATATTTATTGGGAGCTATGACGTGTAATGTTGAATTTATGAAAAACTACAAAACAGATTTCACAAATGAGTTAAAAATACAAAACGATAAACTACCAACCTACCTGCAATGTAATAATGATGTGCTTGTAAAAAATAGCTCCGATGACCTAACATAACACGATGTTTAAAAGTTCCCCTACTTGGAGATATTGCGTACAGTTCAAATGAATTTAAATAATTCCGTAGGCTTATAACGATTATAATTATTTGATCGAGATACGGTTTCCATATTATAATACGGTATTTAAAACAACAATAATAAACGTAAAGGTTAATGCGATTACCTATCAATAATTTATGATCATTCGAACACTATAATATTATACTTGTGCAGCGTGTGTGCACGTTGACATTCGATCATAAATATATATCCAAATTATAAATTCGACCGATAAATATCTAGAGGTACGGATGGACGGTTTTCCACTTCCACATGACATTATATTATGTGACGGTGTGTTTCGGTATACACAAAAAATTTGTCGAAACTCGAAATTCCACTAATGACCTACTGTGATCACCATATATATATATATATATTATGCACGCGTGTGTGTGTAGGTAATAGATACACAATATTATAATACGCGTATAATAAGGGTTTATCGAAACGATCTAAACGGTCCGACAAAAATGTAAAACAATAAAACGGTTTAATTGAATTCCGAACGTACCGAACGATGAGCGTACAGCATAACGTTTAATATGCGTTGCCTGCGTATCGTAAAATAATAATAATAATAATAATAATAATATATAATGATCGACGTCTCAAGTTTTCACAGTTTTGCAGGCGTTGCCATAACATAAAGCGTAGCTAGGTATATATATATATATATGCACTATAATGTAATACAAATATACTATACAGGGTGATCAGAATTATTTCCTGTTACAAAAATAGCCTCATCGATTTAATGATGTAAATATAATTAATGCAAAATAGAGAGTTTGCGTAGTTCAAAATTATTGAAAAAAGACGAAAGTTTTCAAACAATTATGAACTTACAATTATCATATCTTCGTAACTGTTAGCGTTTTGAACGAGTCGTTAACTGGTTATTCGCAAGTTAAAAATATTCCAACTACAATTAACATTCTACTCGTTCCAAACTTTTATTTTGACATTTTTTTGGTGCATATTTTTTAATATAATTGATGCTACACACTACATTCTGATCACCCGGTACGCAAATAACACTGGACGTGAGTTGGACATTAGATATAATATTATATAGGTAATAAACTAATAACTAATAATATGTATCGGACGAGGGTCACATTAACGCACGATCGTATCTCGTACGGACATCTCGAGCGGTCATCGTTCTTCATTATTATTATTATTATTTTTTTTTTATTATTATTATTATTACTACACAAACGCAGTAAATTGACTCTAAACAGCGCTAAGCTCGCGGTTAACAAAAACGTATATTCATAATAATAATAATAATATTATAATCACCGTGGCGCACACATCCGCCGTGTTATGTACTACACTTTGAATATTTAATCGGCTTATGGGCAGATTTTAGTCGGATTTTAGTCTACTCGTGTGCACACACACACGCGCGCGCGCACACACACACACGCACACACACACACACACACACTATATGCGATCGCCGATCGTTTACGGTTTATTTATTTTTGTACTACAACAATATCATAATTGTATACCCAATACCCGTCCGACCTGTTTGTCTGCCCGCGTTACGACGTACCTAAATTATAATAAAAGAACAACACCCGAACGAAATTTTTAACGGAAATTTTACGACGGACAAAAAAAAATTACGCTGCGCACAAAACTGCACGAGGATTGTTCTAATATTGTGTTACACTATAGGTATTATCCTCGCGGAAACAGAAGGTAAAAATACTTTGTACATGCGTAGGAATAATTTTTTTTTAGTAAATCGTATAAAATAACGCACACTTATTATTAATTTTTTTTTATACAAACGTTTTCCCGCACTCCGCGCCGCCGTATACTTATCCTATAATATGCGTCGATGGGTTGGTCATCGTTAATTGTTATACCCACGCAGGTACAGCTGCTGCAGGCACCCAATCATTACCTAAATATTACGTATTAGGTACTGCAACGACAACTATAATATTATAGTAAAATACCCGCAGATCTAATTGCGCCAAGAACACGCGGAAATTACAATATACCTAAAATCGATTCCTATATGTATAGAAAAACTGCGGTAGTGGGTGTGCCCCATTCGTGCGTATAAAATATTTCGCCATTATTTTCGACGACCTTGCCCGATGGGTACGCATAAACGCTATACATATATATATTATATATCGTTTAATTAGAACTGCCAACTGTAGAATAGTATAACGTAGAGTAGGTATAAGCTATACCCTATTAAGAATTATGATAATAATATATTATCCTACACACGCCTCGAACCGTCGAGTGCATTGACGAGACGAGCACATCAAATCCGATCGGAAGAGATGTCGTCCTTTTTGCAGTGAACGCGGTGACAATCCTATAAGGACAAGCGCACACAAACAGTGCTGTGAGGGCTGCAACGCGAAAGGGGCGGCCCGGATATTGGAGTTGGCAGTGGGTCGTGGCAGTGTTTTTAGTTTCACTGCATAGTGCATATGATATAGTTCGTGAAAAATTGTCGCACAATATCACATAATACGATGAGTGCTTGCTATACATACAGGTGGTTGGTCTGAAGAATTGTCGACCATAAACTGGAACACTACAACAGGCGTGCACTCAATATTATTATATTAAAAATTTCGTTTTCAAAATAAAGCATCGAAATGTTGAAGAAAGTACCTCCTATACATCATAATTTATATAGACGAGTTCGGAACCCTCGTACCGGTAAAAACGTGACTTAAACTTAAGTCGACTTTATCAACAAATTTGATATTTTAATGACAATAATTAATTGTGATTTTGCTACGGCTGTTTTTCTTCCTTTTTCATTTGGGATGGGTAGGAAACAATTTTTTTTATTTCATATATACAGAAATACACAATGAAGACTATGCCCTTGTTTACACGATTAGAAGAGTACTGCAACGATAACCCACTAAAGAGAAATGAACAGAATCAGCAATACGCATGGTCCAACCTACAAAATACATAATATTGAGACTGCAAGTTGCAGTACTTGTATCAATAGGCAGAGTTGGGCAAAAATAACAACATGAAAATAACATATTTAAAATAATTTAAAATAAATTACTACAAACGTTGGATTTGCCAATACTAAAGAATAAAAATGATGTAATATAATAAACATAGATGCTTAAAAAAGTACAGTTGTCATATAATATATATTATTAGCTAGTCGGTGAAATTAACCATAATCCGTGATTAACATTTTACCATTATTCATTATTAAATATTTTGTTCATTACTTATTAATTTATTATCATATTACATTGACCCGTGTAGGTGGTAGTGAAAAATTCAACAGAGACAGTGAATATATTATTTTAATGAAATTCATTAATCTGAAGTCATTTATAGACACAAACGTTATACACTTCAATCATCGGTTAATCGAATAGTTTTTATTTGCCCAACACTGTTGTAATAGGTACGCGAGACGCACGAGTATTAGATATAAAAGACTTGATACATCTATTATTCTCGATTTAATCGTTTACCGTCAAAATCAATTAATTTCGTACACAGGTTGCCATCTTTGATCTTTCCATAAAATGCCGTCACGCCCGCGATGTCTTATAGACCGCATATAACTGCATATTATGGAATATTATAACATGTGGGTATACGGATAATACGGTACTCAATAAACGCGTGTATATGGGTTTAAAAAAATTGGTAACAGCAATTATTTTAGCCAAATAAATCGACAACGAAGGTATATGCGCATAAATCGGGTCGACGGCGACTTATATTGGCGCGATATTATCATCGATAATCCGGCGTAAAATCGTTCCTAAAATATCACGCGCCGGACCGCGGCCGGTAGGATGTGACGAGAAAAAAGCCGCTTATCGAAATCCGTTACCGGGGAGAAGCGGAACGCGTTACCGCGTGGTATAGACGGTACACACGGCGGATATACACCGCGTTCGCGGTCTCCGGGCCGTACAATTAACGGTCACGGACAGCGACCTGCAGACGAGCGCCCGGTGTATGATAAATATATCGAAATGTATAGTTTAGGTACGTACATACCTATAAAATTATAATAAAATATATACCGCGTGTGCGGCAAATGAGAAGAGAAAAACAACGCTGGAGAGGTCAGCGGTGGCGCGGTAGACGTCGAGATTTGCCCCCCCCCTTCTGTCCGTACCGCGGGCACCCACCTGAACGGCGATCCTCTCGGGGCTCGATGAAGTCTCTGTCGCGCACTCTCCAGACCCGCTCACTCTGTATACCTTCGCCGCGTATAATACGTTTGCAATCTCCGTCTCTCGACAGGTGCGTCCGGAACAGCTTTGTATCAATTACTCGCCCTAACGACCCGTTAATGTGCATTGTAACATTCGAATGCCACCCCTCCCCCTCTTCGCTGCCACCACCACCACGCATCGTCGCACCGCCCGGCAGTCGTATAATATGTACGTATATAATAATATATTATTTATCCTCGTTAAGTTTTCCTTTTTTTTTTGTTTTGCTCGGTACAATCCTAAAATCCTCCGTTTGGAATAATTACGCGTCGTCCGCACACGCGTCAACGCGCCCGTAATGAAAATATACATGTGTGTGTGTGAAAATACTTATATTACCTATTATTGGACAACTCGAAAAAAGTGACGAGATCGCGATGACGAGTAATTGTGTGACTACACACCGAACAGTTGTTTCCTAATAGTCCAAGAAAAACTGAAAAGAAAATGCATTATTATAACAATATGTATAGATATACGTCGTCGTATAATATATGTAAGTAGGTATCTCGTGTATATTGTTCGTTTATGAATTTCCCGTACATTTTGACTGGCACGCGAATTTCATGTTCAACCAAAATATGTGCATTGTGAATGAATTGTTTTCAACATGGTTAACCTATACCTTTCAATCTCTTTAGGGCTAGACAATTTATAAAACTTACAACTTGTAATGACCACCCATATAATATAGCCTGCAACGAGATGCGTATTGAATCCCATCGAGCTAATAGAGTGGTACCAACAATTCAAATGAAAAAACTATGTATGAGTTATCGAATATATAAATAACTTTAAATATTTGTCTATTGTGATCAGGTGGACTACGCAATAAGCAAATTTATCTCCTCCCCCTCCCTCTCCCCGGGGCTTTCAATAATCACACATTTAATAATGCCTTTGCTCATATGACGAGAGTCGAGACTATAATATATAACGTCTCGCCGAAACTATAAGAACTCAGCAAGTCCGCCTATTCCTGATGTACTCGAGTAATTATACAGCAGCAAATGCGTATATGTAGATACTCTACAGATGCATACTTACGGGTCAGGTGGGTGGGAGGGAATGATGACGTTTCTCGTTTTCCCGGGGCATATTATACATTATACGTTATAATATGTCGGATAAATTATAATATCATATTGTATAATTTAAAGGAGGAGGAGGAGGAAGAGGTGTAGGTACGCGAAAAGTGACAAAGTGCTCGGAGAACGAGAGAAACGCCCATATAATTATTAATCGTACGCAGTGACCACACACCGCGGCGGTCGTCGGTGGAACGCGCGCTCTGTTTTTCCATATCCATTCTCTGAGGGTGGCGACAGACTACAGACTTACTTTTACGGCAATAGCTCGAATTTCTGCATTTCGATCGACATTATGACCATGGGTGGACATCGTGAAACGATTTGAGGATTTGAAGATGGGGAGCTAAGTCACAAGGGATGTTTTCAAGCCCATATTCCCTAGATTCTAAGGCCAAGAAGGTTTAGTCTTTAAACAATACCATCCTATAATATTGATTGACACATGTTTGGGAAAGAAACGTAGAGCGCGAGTTAAGGTCAAAATTCTGTTTGATGTTGGTAATTCATAAGAATGTCAAGCCTCCCCCTACACCACACATTTTATATTTAAATCAGATATCCAAACATATTCATTACTATACAATATGAATCTGCAGATGTCAAAACATTGAATATTTGAATGTATTTGGATGCGCAATGCTGCATGATATCAAATTTAAGATTTTCCAGCCCAGTACAATCAAGTATAATTAATGAATTTATGTCTAATGTGACGACATTATTGAGTATATATATTTTATATGGTTGATATAGTTTTAATGTTTATATAGTAGCGTAGAACTACTCTTCCTCGGTTTTCTTTTCTTGAAAATATACTGTTGACATTTGTTCATTCGATAGATATTAAAACATCGTATATATTTAAACTGTATATACGCTGCACAAAAAATGAACGATACTTGGATCACCGACATAAGTTATTGTCCATACCATAATATTGTATTATTTTGTATTTATTTAACTGTAATAATTACTGTTTTAAAAAAGAAAAAAATTATTATCTATATAAATATTTGTGGAAAACAATCATGAAACACAACTAAACAATACTTGGAATACCTGAATAAGTATTCATTAAACAAAACGAATATCAAACAAACTCTACAAAGCATTTAGAACTTTTCCAATACTGCAAATAACAATAATTAAATAGCATTTATTGTAGGGAAAGGTGGGAAAATAGGCAACAGCGATTAATGAAAACTCAATTATCTGGTACCCAGTGAAATCATGTTTAAAGTATTGTTTTAAACTATTTAGTAGATCAAACGACAAAAAGTTAAATAGGTACGTATGATATACTTCAAACAGAAATACAAAAGTAATAAAAACTATAAAGTTTCAATTGATTTAACTTGTAACTCTTTTGCAGTTTGATAACATAATAATATACGTTTTACTCATACTATTTATTTTTCAGCTATCAGTTAAATAATACATTGGTCTATACAACACCAGTGATCGTTGCAACCCCTTGAAATAGTTGTCACCCTGTTGAATTACTTACTTTCCCGAATAAGTGAACAGGAAATGTCTGACCCGTGACCTATAAACTTAAAAGTCGGCGATGCAATATACATAAATGTTATATTATCATAACAGTCGTGGGCGTAGCTGAATATTACATATTATAATTTATATTGTATATTTATAATTTGTTATGCTTCAGACACACAGGCATGACACGTAACATATGCTGGGTGATTTTTAACACTAAACGCTCATTATATTGAAAGCGATTAACGCAGTTAAAAATGTTTTTTTAGAGAATTTAAATCCATATCACAGCAGTTTTGAAAAAAAATCCATTTCTTACTCTTTTGAATGACAATATTTTTTTTTAAATTTCATATTCCAAACAGAATGTTTTTTTTTATTATTTTAACTGCTTGAAATACATAATATAGACACAGAATTTTTACGAATGAGAGCATATTATTGCCTATCATTTTTTAGCTCATTATTTTTTTCAAAGACGTGTTCTTGGAATGAATTCTCGTTATGTATAGAACGAAATATTCTCAAAACCATTGATACTACTACTTAAGACAACGGCAGTATATTATTTTACCGTTAAAATAATCACCCCGTTCAACTGAGTAGTTCTCGAGTCGATGACGATGCCCTATGCACAAAGGCCGCGCGACCGCTGCAACTGTAGTTGTGAAACAGAAACCGACGAGTCGATGATGACCTTTTGCGGACTGTTCGCATTGTCTCCCCTATAGGTATACAATATAATATAATCATATAATGTGGGTAGGTCGGTAGCAGATATATAGGTACTTCGTCGACCGGGCGCGCCGACAAACGAAACACCGATTGTATCGCTGTTCTCGAGGAGGACGATCGCTGAGGTAAATGTACATAAAGATACAAAGAACATTGCGTTATATAAACGTACAATAGGTGTTTTGAAAAAAAAAAATGCTTTAGAGGCAAGACCTCGTCGTTGTACAGATCTAAAGTTAATAAAATTACGGATGGATAAAAAGATAATGATGATAATATAAAACTTTCAAGTGCATAGGTATTGTTATTATGGTTATTCATAATAATAATATAGGAAAATCGGTGTCACACTTAGAAAACATTTTAGAAAAAGTGGTTGATTGTATTGTGAGTTTATATAAAAAAAAAACCACAAATCAATTAAAAAGTTGATAGGTGCATACAGTTTTACACAATTTATAAATTATTAATTTAAACGTTTATGTCAAACTACTCATTAATTATAGTTAATTAAACAACATTATTCATTAATAAATAAATAATTTTTCAATCAAACATTTAAGCACTATCAATGTATTAACTAACTATTATTTATACTTTTTAATTTATAGATTGGGAGGTACCTACTTAATGTACTGTTTAGTGATACATTTTTTATCATAATATGTGTACTCATACATTGTTCTGTAAAAGAAATCAATATTTTTAACTTTATAAACAAAAGGAGATACTGCTATATTTTGTGTACCTACTTACTATAATTTAGCTACTGAAATACATAAAGCAAAAAGGGGCAAGTCCATTTCTAGGTATAAGGAATAAGGATTTTGTTAAAAATATTAAATTTTCGAGTTCTCAATGTAAAAAAGAATTTTTAAACATCAATTCCAAATTGAATATTATTCAAGGGCAGCAGTTCCATGAGTTTCAAGTTTGAAAAGGTGTCAACATTTCGAACAAGATTTTCCAACCAACATTTGAGTTACTGCATATTTGATAAACACAGCAGTACACACCTGGTGCATAATTTGAAATACCTAGTTAAAATAGGTAATTGAAAATTGAAAAAGGCACCAGTGACCCATATTCGCACTTGACATGTCTACAATAACTTTATGCGATGTATTATATAGTACCTATTATGCATCAACTTATTTGGGAACCCTCGTGCAGGTATACAATAAGTTATAAACGTACAATAAGTAATAATACAGTACACGGAAAAAATATTTTAAAACATCAAAGTCGATATTACCATAATTTAGTGATTATAAGTTATAACTATAAATTATAATATACTTTTACGGAGAAAAATACAATGCAATTTTAGTTATTAATTATTAAAGTTAAACGTACTATATAAATATATGTTCAATGGATATTTCTAATGGTTGGGATAAGTCATAGACGTATATGATTATATATAATATACTACCATGACCGACAATAATACAAATAATTATTACCATAGTGCACTAATCAAAATATATAGTTACACTTGAAAACTATTTCCGAAATGTTGGTGAAGGATATAATATTATGTTATTTACCATAAAAATATTTTTTTATACGCACACATATTTTATACACTGATAATGGGGGCCAACTAACGAGGGCTTCGAAGTTGTAGACGTAGCATATTTGTCTATATTGTGATCTCGATTTATGGCAGATCAAGCTAGAAACAGATTATTTATGTACAATAATGGGCTGACATTTTTCGTCAATTTTGTATAGAAAATGTGAATATTTCTTAATAATTCTTTTGTATTTTTATGCATATTTAAAATTGCTTGAAAGAAATTCTATTAGCTTATGATCTATTTTATACTCTGTTAACTATTTAACAACATTTTATCTGTTTTTAAAATTTGTGAAGTGGCAAAAAAATACAATTTCCTTACTAGCTAGGTATATGTATATTATTAAAAAACATTTTGATAGTGACATGATTTTATTAAGGGCACTTAGGGCGTGTTATTATATTTGTCCAACCCGATTTTCATTCTTTAATACTAATTATTATTATCTACTTATTATGATTATTTTTAATCAATAAAATAATTAATTCCTAATATTATATTATAGCTATCTAAGTGAGCTACATACTTAAATTACTAGTTAAGTTACCTTTAATTTATCGATCTTCATTTCTATGATCTAACGAGCCCTACTAGCAGATAATAAGATGTGTCTCAAATGTGTTGCGCTATAGGTAAGTAGGTACCAACGTATAATCGGCACGGATCGCATATTATATTATAAACTTAATAATATATAAATATAAATCAGACGTTATAATGCCTATAACGCCCACCTGCAGTTATCCACAACATCGGGACACCATAATGATATTATAGCGGTAAAGTATATAATATACGTATGGGCGCTGCAGCGGCGGTGGTTCAATACTGTTTTCGGAATCGCCTCCCAAGTATATGGTATATTCGTATAAATGTCCTCGAGATAGGCCGCGAAAACATTTCGCCTATTAACCTGTATAATATATTATGCAGTATATCGTTCGAGTTATTAACAATCAAATAACAACACTCTGCACAGTACTTAGGTATACTCATATTGTATACAATATAAATAAGTATTTAATATCAGACCCCTGCAGTCGTTCGTTCAGAGTTCGAGATATTTGGACGAAAATCAATATTGAGTCCATGTTTATTATTGCGTTGGAATCAAGTTATTTGGATTTTTTTTACATTCATTGTTAGATTCTGAGTATAGCGATGATTGATGTTAGTATACCTACAATCTACATAATACATATTAGCATATTTCTATACTAATTATTAATGTATTATATTTTGTGTTCACTCTTTTTTAAGGAGCTTTTTACTTAGAATATAAATTAAATATAATATACTGCCAATTTATTAAATATGCCTAGGTACCTCTTGAGAAGAAGCACATTTTTGTTATTTTTACAATTTGGATCCCCATTAATATTGATATCACTGAATCTGTTGGTGGGCGAGCAATGCAATATTGGCTGTTGTACAATTTGTGGAAGTTTCCCGGTTTCGTCTGTTGTTCTATAATCTATAGATTTAATTTATTTTCTTAGTTGTATACAATTGTAAAATTCAGAAAATTTGGCAACGTCGCACAAAAACAAAATTAATTTAACGCACGGAATCGTGTTATGAAAAAGGTCCGATAAGCGCCATATATAAGTACTCAGTTGTAATTAATATAAATTATTATATATTTATATATAAATAAAAATGCACTTGAAGGAGACAATAAAGCTATATATTCGAGATCAAATATATACAACGAGTTCGTGATTTTGATTCAAATTTATGCTCATCGACATATATTTATGAATTATAAATTAGCTCATATTTGAAATTAACTTTCTAAGGTTTAATTATTCCTGTTGGCATATTATATAAGTCTTATAAAATGCGTTATATTACTTGTATAAAAATGTACTGTATAATAATCTCGTTATAGGTACAACTCTGTTGGATAAATGAAACATTGAACATTGTTAACTCGGTGGAATTTTTTTTAAATTTCGTGTTTATGCTTTTGAAGCTTTTACAACAGCTTTGACGATATATTATTATTATATACATAATAATATAATGATCAAACGGTCAGGCTTCAAGGTTCGCAATACGATTTACAATTAAAATAAGTCTATTATGTATCGTGGCGCACAATTCATTTAAATTCATTTCCGCCGATAAATTATTAGTGTAGGACCTATACTGTAGGTACCTTCATTTCTATATTTATTATATAACCAAACGATTTCAGTAGAATTTCAAGCGAATAAAAATCATATTACTACGACGAATTAACAACGAGCGCACTGTCGTCGCACACACACAAACAACACATCTTTATATTATTCTAATACAATAATTTTATATCACGATGTCGACGCGTCACGCACAAATATTTTTTTATACTATTATTGTATTATAATATTATAGATAAGTGTAAACGGCTTGTACCCAAAAAGTACAGGTATATAGAACCACGCGCCAATCGATGGTAAAAAAAAATAATAGTAATAATAATAATCTATAACATCCGAGAGCGTTTTTTTTTTATTGAGATTTTCGTTTTTCACAATATTATCGTAGGTATATAATATTATAACACAACAATGTATAAATCGTCACGGCCGTAAGTGCACAAATTGCAGTGTGCGCCTAGATAAATGTATAGGTACATATACTTAGGTATATAGGTATACTACTTTGGGCCGAAACATGCTTTCATGCTTTAAAAGCGGATAACGAATTTGATATAATAACGCTTAAACGATTCAGTGCGCTGCAGCAACAGCGTGCCCGGACAGTGCTTTGTCGTTGTTCTTCACCGTGTACAAAGGTACCTATATAGGTAATGTGTAAGTATGGTATAATAATATGTATATATATTGTAATAGCCGGTGTACGTGGCACGAGACCGGGAAGAAATTATTTTCATTTTGTTATTTTTTTTTTATCATTATTATTATTATTATTATTACTATTCTAACGGCACCGGAAGAAAGACTTTACGTAATATTATATTATAAGACGCAGTCAGTCGTTATTGTTATTGTTATTATCGCCGTCATTGTAGTTGTTGTTGTTGTCGTTAATAGACGGTAAAGTCGTCAAATTATCATGATATTATAATAGTAGGTAGGAATAGATGCAGTCATAAAATGAGGTACTAGTTTTAATACAATTTTGCAGTGACTATAGGTTCTCCTGTCCATGAAGTTGATCTCCAACTTTCAAAATCTTCAATTCAAGTTTTTTTAATAATTATAGTTAGTCATCAAACGCGTAAGCACAAACCGACAATTTTTAAATTTAAGTTTTTACTTTCCATCCATAAGAGTTTATATCATGGCTAACTTTTTCGAAATCTGGCCGTTTTGTCATTTCAATTTTTTGATCGTGCCAAAATGTTGTGCACAATTTATAATAATAACTCTTGTCAGTAGGCTTCTTTATTTCTGCTCGCCACACCATTCACGCTACAGTGGCACCCTCCCATAGCCGCAAATAAAATAAAAATAAAATAAAATATCGTTCGATGTCGTATTATCTTATAAATATTCTCGAACCTATCGTATTTAGCCCAGTAAGTGATAATAATAACCGCTAACTTTCAGCCCAATCTGACTCCTAACCTGTTACAATTTTTTCGAGGGATCGGGATCGGGATCGAATAAATATTTATATACCCTACAGAACTGTTTAATAATAATTGACATCCTAAAGTTGTCTATCAACTTAATTCGAAGATTTCTCAAATCATGATTAGAGTTAGCAAATAGTTTGCAAGAATTTGCCAGTGAAAATGATGACAGATATCAAAGATTATAATATAACGTTGTTTTAGTACTCGTATAACTATATTACTCAACTATAACATTATCAATTTATTAATTTAATACATTCGTATACGAGCCACGAGGTGTAATAAAAAAAATACAGTGACTTGAAGTCTAAAACTGTTTTTGATAGTAAATTCTCAGTTAATTATGAATTCAATTCTACCGGTCAACATTTCGATCGGACTTAACACGGAGTGGTTTTAATGAAGGAAAATAATCTGAAATAAAGCGTCCAAAATAGTTCAAAGCTCGAGCTTGTGGTTGTGGGGTCAGTTTATTCATCCTCGTAAATACGTGGGTTTATGGCTAATAAACGAACTGAAATTAGTTCCCAAAAATTTAAAACGACATCAAAGAACGACGGTTTGATGACAACGAAACAACCAGCAAATATGGTGAACCGACTCAATAAACTTATTGAAGTTGAAGACTCTCAACATACGTTGCTACAAAATGTGACAAGAGTGTTATGGAAGGACGTGTGCATACAAATATAAAATGACGTCATCACATAAAATGTGTTCACTGTAAAAGAGATGATTATTTAAAAATGAATTAATGTTTTTTTTTTTACTTTTCTTCGTCTCTCTTCCGCATACATATTATAATGAATAGGACCGCCAATCAGCAGGCGGACCACCCTGGGTCGTGTGTATGCCCGTATTTACGTGTGAATAACGGGGTGGGTATGTAACGTAGGTACACAGAAGAAATAGTGCAAAAAAAAAAAATTACGATTCCGAGTGTAAATGCGAGTCAGACTTTAATAACATGCGGTCCACACACAAGTCACAATTAGTCGTTCGCCGATCTCGTAACACAGACGAGACGATACCTATTTATATATATATAAATACACATAAAGACAGACCCCACCATTTATATACACGTNTGTGTGTGTGTGTGTGTGTGTGTGTGTGTGTGTGTGTGTGTGTGTGTGTGTGTGTGTGTGTGTGTGTGTGCGACGCAACAGCAGACGGTGAAATAATATTATATAGAAACGTACACATTATTATACGTGTATAAAATAACCTCGTTGAGGCAGCGCACCCGACTAAATATAGATACGTTACATACACATTACACGGTGTGTGTGTGTGTGTGTGTGTGTGTGTGTGTGTGTGTGTGTGTGTGTGTGTGTGTGTGTGTGCGACACAACAGCAGACGGTGAAATAATATTATATAGAAACGTACACATTATTATACGTGTATAAAATAACCTCGTTGAGGCAGCGCACCCGACTAAACCAAATTAAATATCGTAGGTACTATAGATACGTTACATACACATTACACGGTGTGTGTGTGCATGTGTGTGTGTGTGTGTGTGTGTGTGTGTGTGTGTACATATACCAGTTTAGGACGAGCATTTAAGGAGTTCACCACGCGGACACGACCGAAAAATGAGACGTAGAGGTACTCGAGGAGCCGTCGCGGTCATCCGTATATACAAATTATAATACGCATACACTATACACTCCCGCTACATATAGGTTTACTCGTACGCACGTAATAATAATAAAATAATAATAACACCGTACCTATAAGGTCAGCTTCCGAAGACGTTCGAAAAAATAAAACATTTAAACGTATAATATATTATATTATTATATAAGATATAAACGGCGGCAATAATAAATATTATTAATGCACGTGTGTGCAGTGTGCGTACACTTGGCTTGTATATTATAATGTGTATGCATAATATTATGTGTGATACCTAGCTCAACCCACGAGTGTATGAAATATAAATATGGGAAGTACGCGTGGCACTTGTCCGTGTCGAATGGATAATACTCGACGACGAAACCGTTTAACCGGCGCGCCACATTTATGAACCGACAGATATTCAATATAGGTAGGTACAGGTATAGTCGAGAACCCGAGATAATATCGTTATTATTATTATAAAATATGTCGAGGCAACTTACTATGTTTGTGTAATTAATATTAATAATATAATATCGTGCAACACGGGTAGCCGCTGTGTTCTGCACCTGCACCATACTAAGTATATAATATTAAGCTGGAATCATTTGGAGGGATTTATTTTCATCGACATTTTAATGACTGAAATACCATATAATCATTATATTTTACATTATAATGTATTAAACTATAATTTAATTACGGCATACAAGTGATCATGTCAAACCACCATAATATTTAACATTTTTCCGCAACTCAGGATAATATGTACAACAGTTAGCCATCCTAAGGAATATCAATATAGTATTACACTTGCAGTTTCATTCATTATTGAAAGCGGGAAAGGGAAATTCTCTCACATTTTTCAACTTCATATTATTATGAACAAAAATCAAAAACGCACATCATTGTAAACCAAATACATTCTCATTGTTTTGCTAGGCAGAAATTACAATACAATACACTCGATAGTAAATACTAAATATTATATTGTCTAAAATAATTTTTTTTAGATAACATTAACAAACAAATATGAAATTATGACACAATACGAGTATGAATTTGAATTGTATTTTTAATCATACGTTTACCTACATGAACTTTTATCACGTAACTCCCGAAACATTCCACCCCTGTAAAGTGTTCAAACTTCACCCTAACCCTGTGAATACTATGACCCTGATTGTAATAACTACTGTACTTTCGTATAGATAAACTCGAGATTTCGTATGTACGAAAAAAACGATTTAATAGGTACCTACATATTATTATTTCAATTTTATATAGGTTCCTATATTGTAATCTAATAATACAAATTCACTCGGTGACATATTTTTTATTTACCTATCCACTCGTTCGTTTATTTACAGTTTCGTAAATGACAATCGTGACAATAATAGTACACACAAATACATAATATTACATGTGTTGACATCAAAGTGCTCACAGCGTATAATATATCCCTACCTATACCAATACGACTTTAATGCCGAGTAGCAGAATTACGTTGTTCAAAACTATTAATGCATATTATATTTTAATGTTATTATAGCAGAGATAGAATACTTTTCAAATATATTTCCCATATTATTCTTATAAATACACATTAAAGTTCACGTATTTAAGTACAAAATAATTTAAGCACATTAGGAGTATACGAGGGAGCATATTATTAGTATATTTCAAACACAATTAAATACTAACTATATAAAATATGTCTTCTAAAAACTTTTAAAGGCCAGAATTTGTTCCTATAAGGTTTTATAGTTTTAATTAGGTATGAATATATTTATATAAGATGATTAAATAATTTTTAAATGAGCGTACTCAAAGTCTACAGTAAACAAATCCTAAATCCGAATCTAGCATTACACTTTAGGAATTTTCGACTTTTTTTAGTACTAGGTGTATTATATTTTTATTCGCAGAATATGTATTTTAAATTCTTAATAATATTATATATTATCATAATAGTAAAGTTTATCAATAATAATAATACGAATCTTATGTACGAAAATGATAATCTATTATATTGCAAAAACAAATAAATAAGTATGTAAACATAGAATATTTTTAAAATATACTCTATACACTTTATTGGGCTTGGATATAATAATATGTACATTGGTATCCTCCAATATAGCATACGTGATTAAAATAACAAAACACCCGGTAAAAATACAAAATAAACAAAATCACGTGTTGACACAGTGATGCGTAAGCTTGGTACACAAAATATAAAATATATAATAATATCGAGTGCACACAGAACATTGTATATTGGTGTATAAACCGCCATATTGTGTATACAGTGTATAGTTATTGTTTGAAAATTGGCAATTGTGTAAAATCCAAATAGAATATTTATCTCATTAAATCAAATGTCATAGGTGGGTAACTTATATTATCATGTTTCTCGTTTAGCGAGTTATCCGAACTGCGTTTTCATTATTATGCATATTATTATACTATTATACTCAAATAGTGAGCAAAATGTTACGATATCTATGCATATGGCTACATCATAATATTTTTATTATTTCCACATTTCATTTGGTTACATAGAACATAACTGTTATGAGAGAACATTTAAACTTTCAACGTAGTTTGTAAGGGGTTTACATAGGCAACTATAACAACATTTAGAAAAATGTAAATATTATTTAAATATCAATTCTATACAATTGGTATTTTACATATTTACAGGTGGGGTCCAGTATACTTAATTGCAATTGATGGTTGGCGAGCAATAAATTACAAGATGCATAATTATAAGCCTAGAGTTCTAATTCAGTACAACATGTTAACCAAGATCGATTAGTACTTATAATGTTATTAGTAATATTATTACTCATAATAACTTACTTGTTAGTTATAGGTTATTATAGTGCAATTTTAGAATTTAAATAATATTAGTAATATTATGAAATTGAAAGAGGATACCCATTTAAATATATTCTGGAGCAAAAAATATTAGTTATTGAACACAATTTATTTAGTAGATATTTTATTTTACAATGTCTGCCAACTTCTATATTTTTTTTAAGCACTTTTTTTAATTTTGATTTTGATAAACAGATTTGTCAGTCTATATCCCCAAAATATTGAATTCTTCAAATTGTGTAACCAGTGTTTTCTTTTAAATCTAAGACTATTATAAAACGTAACCTAACTACCTAACATCCTTGCCCACAACTCGTCAACAAAAATGTATAATATTACCGACCGATCGGTTACGCACCTAATGGTTACTACCATGGTTACGTACCTAGATTATTATTTATTAACAATACAATGAATTATAAATTACGCCAACCATACTAGCCTTTTTCATACAATTAATTATTATTAGTTTGCTGACACCGAGAGTTGGTGTAGAATATTAAGTTTTTTGTCTTCATAATCTCGTTGAGTACTTCCTTTGACGAACATTTATCCTAATTTGTTATTAAAATAACATTATCTGCAGACAGGTCCAACATCCACCTCCTCTCTTTACGCTCGCGCGCATATTTGTGTGTTATGGTTAAACTCTTGTCGACAAAAAAAATCCTGGCTGGCGGCTGCGCTATCCCGCCTGTTGAACACATCGTAACATACTTTTCTAATTTTCGTTAAATCATTATAATTTTTATTATTTAAACGATTCAAAAATGAAAATCTTAATAAACTCGTACATGGAATTATACACACGTATAAACGAATTACTCTGGTTCGTCATATCACTCATATTATCATTACGATTAAAACATCAAAAATTAATTTATAAGCCAGACTACAAAAGAAAAGTTTCATAATATGAAGCCGATTTAAATTATTTTACTATATTATGCAGGTGCCTATCTAGTTTCAAAATAGCAGCTATACTACCGCAGACGTGCAATAGTGCAAGCGTTAAAATATTATTATTGCCTCATTATTTCTCTGTAAAATTGCAAGCGTCGAAAGAAGGTGTAGATCAGACGCGTACAGGATACAGGTTCTACTCAATATTAATTTATAAGTGAAATTTAAAACTAAAAGAATTGAAATGCGTTATTACGCACTGTTTTTGCAGTATTCTATGATAATACTTAATAATATGTATTATGGGTAATAGCTAATAAATAATAATATTCTTGTACACGCCATGAACGTTATTTTAGTAAATTGAAACAATTACGTACCAATATCAAAATAATATTGTTACGTATAGTCATAGTTGCTGGTACTTATAGTAATAAAGTAACCCAAATTCATATAAGTTATAATAACATGTAATAATGTATTGTTATAAATGTAACGGTTGTATGCAACTAATTGTATGTAAACTTTATCATAATAATTCATAACTTTATTAATTTAATGACATATTTTCATATTGTGAATATTTAAAGATTAAATTTCTACAATAGCTTAAATAGTATTTTTGGAGAGAGCGAAGAATTATTATACATAAAACAATCCTCGTAACTTTTTATTATTGTAATGATACCTATATGGTGGATATTTCGTACCTATATACCTACTTTCATAGTATAGACGTAAAGTGTATACTATTGAAATCGATACTTTCCTCTGAATTCTGATAAATATAAACTGTCTTTTAAAACAAACTAGAAAATACATTTCCTGATTTTTAATTTAATTTAAATTTTAGATCTAGCTGGTACGTAAAAGGTTATTATTTTACTACGTAGTTTCATCAACATATCGTTTTTCTTGCTCCGATAACCCGCGTTATATATCTAACGTGTTGTGTCTCCTGTATCGTGTCAGATTTCATTTACTGTACGTACCTACCTAATGAATATGAATATCAATTTCTTGTCAATAAATGTTAAAATGTTCGTTGATTAACCACAAATTATTGTTTATATCTTAAAATCAACAGAAGGTTTATAATTTCGAATCTACGCTCTACTATTTTTTAAGGTTATTTGGACTATTCAACCCGACAATTTTTCATCCGAATAAATAATCATTCAAAATGATCAGTTGGTATTTATTATTTATGTTTGTAATTTTAATTTTGTGTGATATTATAGAAACACGCATAGGGTAGGTACATAGATTTATATCAGTATAGAGTAAACGATACTTAACAATAGTACCGATTTTATACCATGCACATATTTTGTGTCTAGACAAAAATGAAAAACGGGTTGCATAAACAAACACTACACATAAAATGAGCTTAGCATGTCCCTTAAAACGATATAGTGGCCCATGATTATTTCATTAAATTTTGGCGAATCATTAAATGAATCTATATTGTTGTGCAACTCGTCATTAATATTATATTAATTGTCGCGATATGATAATATATATATTAATATATTAATAATATGTGCTTACCATTAAATTAAAAACACGCGGGACGAAATAGGAAAAGGTTCATCTGAACAACTGCTTATTGAATAGTAGGTAAAGTCGAAGCTACCTATTTCCTCTAGACATTTTGGTATCATTGAATGATTTTAAATCTTAGTTGCTATCATTATAATGAGATATAGATAAGACTACCGTAGCAACTTGCAGCCTCGCAGGTAGAAGAAAATGAGCAGTTCAAATATCAAACTAGTTTTCGATGGACGATACTAAGTAGGTAGTCCATAAGTAATAAATATTTTGAGATAATTCATAACACGTATAATCCTGCAGCAATCTACACATTGCACATATTTAAATTACCACAGAGCAGATGATGATTTTAATTTTCACCCGTCACCAAAAGCTTCATATATTACAAGTATTAATTTATTCAACATAATATATAGATATACCTATTCCTATTTAATTGATTGATAAAAATAAAGACATCAATAACAAACGTAGGTGTAGTTTATTTAATAAAAAATCCTTATTTTACCGGGTTGCATACACAATCACTAAGCATCAATAGTGAACTAATGGTCCCTAAAACATGATTTAGTGGTTCATGATTGATTCATTAAATTTTAGTGAATCGTTAAACAAATGTATCAAATTTTTTATGCAATCTAGCATTGTTGGGCAAAAACTACATTAATTATACATTTATATACGTCATATAACCATCACCAAAATTAAAAATGATTGTTATTTTGAACTTCTTAATGAAAAACTCAAATAAGCAAATTTAAATAACATCAATACTCTCGTATATAATTGCATATCAAAGGACTAAATTATTAATATTTCCTTTGTCATTTTTTGTATTTCATAAATTTCGTTTTAATTACAAATATTATCGTTAAATATTAAAATGCAATTAATTAATTTTCCGAGTACGCGTTCAACGAATAATCTTCAAATTCATTAAAATATTATAAATTTTAAGTAATACACATTATACGTAGTAACATGAATAGGTAAAGATATTTACATACATTATGATATTTTAATAGACATCGTGTTCTTTCCATTTCGAAGGTTTCAAAGTTACTTTTATCTAATGAGGGAGTAAAATCGGGAAAAAAAGATAAATATTGAGCGCCGAAAACGACTCGGAGCAGAGAAAAATGAATGTAATAATAGTACGTACAAAATATGAAATCGACCACGCTACAAATATTATTAGTATGTATAGGTAAGTCGTGCGTGCATACCGTTAAAATATTAAATAATATGATATTATAGTGTAATACAAATTATCGAGAGACTCACCTGGTTGACGTACAAATGTCGGTGGACAGTGGAGCGGAAACAGTAGCAGCGAGACGAGTACGTATAGATGGTACGCGGAAAGTCTATACCGAGTCAGCGGGGACGGGACGGCGAAAAGTTTTCCCGGTCGTTCCGACGGCCGGCGGTGATCGGCATAATACCGCTGTAATTGTTTGGTGATAAGAAAAACGGCGAGACGGAAAAATGGAAAAATTATTTTGTAACAAAATCAAATCGAAATAAAACAAAATAACAAAAACGAAAAAAAAAAAACACGAAAAATAATAATATCGGAAAATGTTTCGCACGAGATCGGCGGCGGCGGCAATGAGACACGGACGATCAGCACGCGGCGGCGTCACGCGTACGACTGTCGCGACCGTCGGGAAGGGACTGCATTCCAGAAGCCGGTAGTTTGGCGGCGGCGGCATCGGTAGTCGTAGCGGTGGCGGCGGCGGCGGCGGCGGCGGCGGCGATTGACGTTGGATAGGGTTGGTGGTGGGAAGGGGGGAGGCGGCGTGTCGAGATATACGCGCGCGGCCGTCCGGCGTTATAGTTGCCGACGCTCCCGATAGGGCGGACTCCCGCCGAAGATACTGGTTTTATAATATTATTATTATATACCTACAACTCCCGTCGTCATACTTGTTACTCGTTGTTATTATTATTATTATATTATTATTACCAGTAGATTTAGGTATATATTATATAGTTTTTTTCCCGAGTAAACTAGTCTAGAGACCGAGATTCGAGAGGGAAAAAAAGTTATAATAATTTGCACCTGCTCCCAATACCTTGGCACGGCAGCTCGTTTCATTACACATATATTATAGTTTGTATAGGTACGTAATATTATTATACATAATATAGATGGCTCGAGATGTTGTACGACGTATACCTACTATAATATTACAAATTTATAATATTATATTAAGCACTGTTCTGGGCAGTATTATAAAATAAACCTAATTTAATATAAAATAGCATAGTGACGGGAGAGAGCGAAGAGACTCTGCCTTCCGTTCAAAAAATGTCACCCCCCTAAGACAAAATAACACCCCCCACCTGATTATCTTTTTTTTATAATTCTGTCTATGAAATTAGTCGTACAGATTGTTTGTGTTTTTGAGGCAGACGAATGACGATATACTTCTAAACTTATTTTGACCTGCAAATATTTAGTCCAATCATCTTGCTAGAATAAACATATAATAGTGTAAGTTCGGGTGAACATCGTACTGTAACTTTACTATAGTAAGTACTCACATATAAGTTAATGATATTGTTGAATAATGTAGCGAATTTTGGAATAAAAAAAAAAAATACTGTGAAAGTTAATAAATTGTCCTGTATTATATATTTATGTAAGCTTTGATTAAACCACTTCATGTACTAAAATGTAACAAAAAAAATTTGAAGGAATTAATTTTTTTTTTTAATATACCGCAGTGACCATGGTTCAGCACACTTATATAAATGTTGAAATTTAAAAGCAAAGTAGTTTAATTATTTTTATTTTAATAAAATAATTAGTATATAACATGCATATTATTATTTTCGATCACTTGTTAGTAATGAAAAATAATTAATATATTATAATATATAATTATCATTAGTTATACCTAATACCTATTGCTTATAATATATAATATTATGTTGTTAAGTACAATATTTGGGGGAGGATTATGTCTATATTTAAGGGGGATTCAATTATATAATACGATTTTTACTGGACAAATAATACCAATAATTATTTAAAATTTAGTCCACCCCCAAAGTTTTGCACTTATTTTCGAGAAATATGGGCTATAGAGATGATAGAGAAGAGGGAAACTAAAAAAAATAAAAGCTCTCCACCGGAACGCACGTAGTCTGCAGTATATAATATTATATTTATATCGAGTATAATATTATATAGTAAGTTATAATCGTATAATATTATTTATATACACGCGGGCTGGCACACTCGACGATCGCTGCACACTCCTCAAATTATAATATAATATAATTATATTATACAATAAACTATACACGTGTTTTATTAATTTATTAGGTATGCAGACGTTTTTTTTAAAATTTTATTTACTATATATATATCTATTACTTAGAGGTATACTATTATACTCATTAATCATTATCATAATATTATATTAATATACTTACGTATAAATGTAGATATTCAATTTAATTAATCTTACGATTATTTATACTATGCGTTTATATACGATACGGACCAGTTCTCACGGCACTTGGCATACATTTTCGGGGGGTCACGTCATCCCGATATACGACGAGCATTGTAATTATTTTCGACAGTCTACGGGGATCGCTATATACACAAAGACAGACAATACGGCGTGTGTATACACATTGGAAATTATATACAGATAATGCGTGTTTGAGCGTAATTAAATCGCCCGGGAAACACGGGACATAATAATATATAATAATAATATTGTAACAACTTCACAAATTATTCGACGATTAACGATTTTATGTATAACAAAATATTATATTATTATTATTATTAGGTGTATAATATATTATTACACTTAAGATACCCAACACCAGAATGACGAAAACAAAAATCGTTTACGAACAAAATGTATACGTTTTAAAGGTTTTATTATGTGTATAATATCTATATACTATATCATATACGATGAACATATACCTAAATATCGCATCATAACAATTATTATTACACCTGTATGACCTGTATGATATAATAATATATTGTATTATTAATATTATGTTATAACAACACGATCGTGGAAGCTGAGGTTCACAGAAATAAGAAAAGTCTTTAAAATGGTCGAGAATCGATGACGGTATATATGTGTCGAAAAACTAGCGCTCTCGTTGACGATGACTATACGACGATGATGACATCGATGATAATAATACTTTAACGTTTTTTCAAAGTTTATTCGACCGGAAAATTAGATAAATATAATATAGTGCCGCATATACAATGGCCCACAATCGATGTGTTTGATTTAACCGATCTTGAGGATATGTGCAATTTATAAGACCGATCACCGATCTATATATTATAAGCTCGTATACCCAGTGGTTATTATTTAAGAGGATGTCAGCGAACTGCTATTCGTTTTCCCTCTCTGACCCACAGGCGACACGGGACATTTTCGTTCGGCAGAATCAATCTTTAATATTAAGGCCAATTGATCTATTATTAAACTTAAAGTCAAGGAAAACATTCTATTTATATAACCGTACGTGGGCCGATTTTTTACGATAAGTATTAAAATTTAATTTGTGTGTAAGTTATGAGTAGGTTCCATAATATATAATGCAATAATAGTGTAGTATCATATTATTAAATATGCCATATAGCGGTTGTGGTATATAAGTAATATCACCCACCAGAAACTTAAAGCACTTGATATTTTTTTGTTTGTTTGGCTTGCAATCTACCAAAATCTATGGAAACGTATAATGTCGACATATTATAATAATGTCTAATAATATCGAATTTTAGAGTGCTTTTTTCGATTCCGTGTTTTTTTTCTTAAATGCTATTAAAATTGTATTTTTTACTTTGAAAAGACACTAATACGGTAACCGCCCGATGAATTTTGTTTTCTCTATTTTTTCTCTCAGATAGTAAAAATATCCCAACTTATATATTGACACTTCATAAGAAAGACAAACTATACCCACAATTCCCAGTAATTTGCAAACAATACCGTCGGTGTGATCAACACGATAACGTATGATTATTTAATTCCTGGTCACGCTGTTCGTCGTATGTTTCAACTTTGTTTCTGTTAGTGTTCCTATTAATTTAATTTATATTTATTTATATAATAGGGGAAACGAATACAGATTAGTTATGAAGTTTGTAAGTGGTCTTTTTTAGGGGTTGTTTTGATGAATGCGCCGGTGTTTGTTAAGTCTCGGACAATAATATACCATTTGAAATAAAATGCTCTTAGAAACATTAAAATATCGTAAAAAAATATATGTAAGCTCGAATAATTATTAAGATTTAATAATAGGTCAATAAGTCAGTTCACTCTAATACTAAAATTAACGACGCAAGAGTGTAGATTCTGTTGAAAGGAAAATATGTGTTGTGTGGCGCGTGGGTAGAAAGATAATACAAATAGTACGCTGACATCTCCTTAAAACTGGTAAAATAATAAAAAAAACTCATATTAAAGGCGTGGGCTAAGTGCAAAATTATCAGCGGAAAAAGTTAAGAGTAAATTTATTTACCTCTATGATTATGTATATTTCTACAACACTTTTCGTAACCAATCAACAATATCAAAATAAAATCTTGTATTTCCCCAACTATCACTCAATGCAAGCCCGAGTTTATGGACAAGGCGAGTAACAGAGAACATCTCGGTAGGCTTCTTAAAAATTGTACCGGTAACCAAAAAAATGGGTCATTTTTATTTTTGGGCAAAAATATACTAGGCATTCTAGATAGAACCATAATAGTATAATATAGAATAATATAATTTAAAAATAAATTGATGGTTAATAATAATGAATTAGTCAGTTGTATTGGGCATTTGGGCATTCCATTCCAGAAGAACATAAACTAGAATTTTCTAGTAAAACTGAATATAAAAATGTGGACGCCCTGTAGAACTGATCTATTATATAATAATATCATATAATAATGTAAGAAGCTATCTATAAGAGCATAATCTATAGGTTTGTACCTCAAGTTTTCTACAATATTTTAATTTTTAATCGGGTTATGAGCTTTTTTAAATAAAATTTGCAGTACATACTCATAACTTGCATAAAATGGTAGGATCTCAAAAAATAATGTATAAGTTTAATAGTAAAAAATAAATTGTTAAAGTTAATATTTTAGTAAATAAATCTTTAAATTTGATAGTCATTTAGTTCACTCTAATAATATTCAAGCTAACAAAATAAAATTGTCAACAATTGTTCAGAAGAAATTAACATTATCTAGGTTTTTCTAAGATGGAGAATACATACAAATACAGTAGTGGCATCGTAATATAATAACAAGCTAAATTAAACCAATAACTATTAATAAGTAATCAATTCTTCATCACATAATAAAATTATTTTTATTTCAAAAATGATGAAAAATTATATGCTTATTTTAAAAGTATGAGTACCAAATTTAATTTTTAAGCTGTGTACCTACTGCGAATAACTTAGCCTTGAAAAATGTCGCTAGAAATGTCTAGCAGTTTTTTTTTAATGGTCGTTGCAGGTATTATTCTTATTAAGTTAGTTATTTTACGAGAAACGACGATGCCGTAAACATATTGCTGAGTACGGTTGAAATAATAATACGTAACCTCCGACTTGTTAGTTTAATGTTGCTTATCAATGCGATTTTCTGTTTGGTAATAATTCAATATTATGTATTAAAAACCCTGTTGTTCAGTGATTAACAATTCAAAATTAGTAATTATACAACAATAACATACGAAACGTATGGTATTTTACATTTTTGTGTTATAAGATTCAAACAATGTTTGAATGTAGAGTTTCCTGTAATCTAGGACTGGGCGCCGTCATCGTTTCCCGACAAACGACCGTTAAACCAACCGAGCAATCGTAACTACAAAAATGTACACTATAATTATATAGGTTTATAGATATTGTCCCAAAAAAATTGTCTGCATACACTCCTCTGTAACACCAGTGCACGTGTGGGTCTATCACGAATAACATCGCTAAAAATGTTCAAATAGACTTGTTTGACATCGCTGGAATTTATTGCGCGAACCACTCTTTTTAACTATTCCACGTTCAATTTGTACTGCTAACTTAACACCTACCAGTATACAATTAGTGGCGGCGCCAGAGACAGCCCGTGGATGACTTGGAAATGCCTTTCCCTACCAGTGACGTACCTACCCTTAAACATAATAATATATAGGTACGTATATAATTAAGTCACTTTTTATAAGCAGAAAAAATAGCATTTGTTCATCGTTTGTAATTAAGATTAATTTATACTACAATATATAATTTGATAATTATTGGTCGAACAGTCTAGAACTTACTTGCATTTGGAATTAATTGATATTGTCACGAATTAAGATAATAGTCAATTCATACGTATTTAACTATTACTTACCTACAAATCTAAGATAATTGTTCATCAAATTATATTATATTATTATCCATCTATAAATAATATTATACCATCATATTACATTTTGCAAAAGCTTATTTACATGACAAAAAATGCCTAAAATCGGAAATAAAAATACTACACAAGTCATAAACTGTTGTTATGATACAAAATATTTTCAGAAACATAAGTAAACAAGTTTATAGAAGACTATAGTGTCTATCAGTGTTGTAAAGTACTCGAGTAAAAGTATTCAAATACTTTTTAAGTACTCAAATACGATTTTTTAATTCTTTTGAAAAAAGTAACTACCTACTTCTACAAAGTATCTTAAATACTTTCTTGAAGTATCTGTGTTTAAAATCAAATACTTATTTTCAAATACCTGATGTATTATATTAGATGAATAAGTGTGTCAGCTAACACAATTCATCTAGATAAATAAAATGTTGGTATACCTATTAACTTATTTTAATTGTTGATAATTATTTATAATACCCATTCCACAAAAGCAGTAATAAACTAATAAATTACTACACAATATGAAATGTGACAGACGAGAGTGGTGTGTGATGACAAATCTGCTTCACCTTAGTTTTGTGTTAATTTCCATTTTCTTCCAGTTTAGGTTTGATTTATAATTGTATAACATTGTTTTATTTTCACGATAAAATCATCATTGGTTATACATTTAAAATTTATCAAATAAGAAGCTCAATATAATATAGTATGTTTAACATTATGACTTTACGAGTATAAAATCTTTAAACTGTAGACCAACCTTAAAAAATAATCATAGAATAATTGTTGGACAAAAATACAAATTATTATGAATTGATTATAATTTATAACAATTCAATTTGATCTTAAATTCGAATGAAAAACTATTCTTAATGATAATTATAATAGAACAATTGTTTAGTATTATCACTTATTACTCATCAGGCAAAATGTGTAGTTCTGTTTGTTAAAATTAAAATTTTCATCTTTTTTTTATTTTGGTAAATAGTGATATCTTTAATCTTTATCCTGATGGTTTAATTATAAACAATCTTTTATCTGTATCTATTTAAGTTGTATCCAATTACCTTCTTTATCTAGGTAAACATTTAGTTATCTTTGCACAACACTGCTTGTGGTGCAATGTAGGAAACTCGTTGGAGTTTGTTGGAGCCCCTATTTATTTATTTCATGTTAAACTTTGCACTAACTTCATACAATCACAACACCTAACATTTTTCATTGTTCTTGAGTTCCTTAGCACCAACAATTGAACTATCATCTATAACTTAAATTTTTTTTTTTTTTTTGATGGTTTAAAATGATTTTGGGATATGGTAAAACTGCAGTTTGATAACAATAAATCAACAAATATTATAAATACAATTTTTCAAAAAAATATAGTACTTCGGAATATATTTTTTTTTACCATTTGTTTCCTGCAGAGGCCACAATAAGAAGATATGCGATATAAGTTATTCACATGAATAAAGAGAAGTAAGAAGCCACACAGTGAAAGGACTACTTTTTGATTTATTTCAGAAAATGAAATTAAAACATACGTTAAAGACTCAGAAAACTATAATGATGATGAAAATTTTTTTTTTAAATTTAAATTGTTTTGTTACGACTTAAAATTATGTAAAAAAAAAGTTTACGCTTTCCGAGATAATGAGTTGTATTCTACTGTTAAAATAATCATCTACACCTATACTATACTCATAGTAAACCAACTGCTGCGGGCTACACATAATATTTTGCGATTTTTTTTTATTTACAATATTTTTTATTTTCATATTATTTTTAATTTTACGCTAGTATGGGTATTTAATTATTATGCATTTATAAATACCTTTACATATGTTTACTAAAACATTAAACAAACAATAATTATATCTCTGTAAATGTATCATTAATGGGTGTGCAGCGTAGGTACCTATAAAATAATGTATAATAATATTCGAACTGCAGTGTTTCTAAAATGTTTAGTGTATAATAATTTATGCATTGCCTATGTAATATATATATTATGGTATATCTGTCAATTATAAAATATTTGCTTTAAACGTCGTTGGCGGTGGCGCGTACGTGTATTATAATACACAGTAGACATTATACACATCACATATGTCTAATTGTGCAGTATACGTCGTAAATTGGAAAGTTTAAAACAAAACTTCTGACAATCTTAAGGAGTAGTCAACTTGAAAGTTTCGAACGTCAAAAATATACTTTAATATTATGACATATACGCGTATTACGTCATGATAATATTACGACACAAAACAAAATTCGAGACGAAAAGCAAATACCGTAAATATATACGGTGTAAACTTCAAAATACGAAAAGTCTGTTGGAGTTTGTGTGGATGATATACAGAAACGCCTACAATATGTTGAATGCAGATCTCTCAGCGACGAGTGTTTAAGAATATAATAATATGAAATCAGTTGTGGCGTACCCCTCACGATCAAAACACATCGTAACTGAATGCCATATATTCTAAACGGAGAGACGAGAAGCTGGAATATCCGACATTCTGTCAGAAGCCGTCCACCCTGACAACTTAAAACTCACTATAACATTTATTATTAAGTCTAATTTAATTAATTGTTTTTAATGTGTATGTGATGTAGTGTATTTTATGCTACCAATGTGAATTAAGTTAAAATTCAATTCAGCCAATAGTGGCCACAGCCGCCGAGGCTTTAATTAATAATAATAACTTGAAAGAATAACTATACATAATAGTATACACATTGCAAGTAGGTGCATACATACAAGTACGAAGTGCCTGTTTAAACAATTTTATCTTTAATTTGTATTCAGGCATTTTATTATAAGAATATATAATGTATATTATGTACATAATACTATTCTGAATTATATTATAATTGTATAGGTAGGTAGTATTATATTTTATACAGTTTTCCCGAAACCGTAAACTTTTTACAGTATCCTTGTTCCGAATCTGTATATTACGCAGAAGTTATAATATGTCAACTTCACCAATGTAGCCGCACTAATTACATTTGTTTTTATTTATAGTTTGTAATTATCGTAAAAAAATAAATGCGTACACAAACGGCGAACTGTTCGATAAACATAAACGGACGCTGAATTGATTGTAATCGGTTTTCGGTCGAGTAAAGGGTATTTAGTGTGAAATATACCTGTATACAAGTATCTGTATGCAAGTAATAACGAGCACCTACCTATATAATATTATACGATTTGTAATTTTCATAATATATAATTGAATTGAATTTCGCTTGTCGTAAAACAGATACCGAGCACCAAGGTATATCGTGGTATCATACTATAATAATAATAATACGTCTATAAATACGATATTATTATGATTTTTGTATCTTTTTTTTGGTTGTTTTTTTTATGGGCAATTACGTAAAATACTTAACGCATCTTCAACAACTTAGCTTAATACTATTAATAATAATATTCTTGATAAATACAATTATATTCTGATCATAAAATATAATATAATATGGTAAGAGAACTATGACAGAACCTTCATGCGTGTTAAATTAATCAATTGTATTTTACAACAATAAAATAGATACAAAAAAATAAAAATAAACAATAAGAATTAGGTAAATATTGTAATATCATTTATTTTTTATTTATTAGCCTCTAGTAAAAACTATGATGGCTCATCGGTTAAAATAGATTGTAATATCATAATAGTTAAGTAAATGGTTAGATAACTTTTGACAAGTTATTTGTCTAAGATTAAATTTAATAGATTTAAATTAGTTATAGAACTTACAGACATTAGTACATTAGTAGGATAGTATAACATAGGTATTATATTATATTTTGTGTTCATATCAGTTACATAAAATGGACATTTGTTTCTAGAATTAATTTAAATTAAAAAGTTTGTTATTTTTTTTTTGAATCTAGGGATAATCCTTCAAGTTTTGAAGCAATTTAAACACGATTTTAAATTAAGAATTTGATATTTTTTATTTAAAAAGGAACGATTAAATAAAAAAAATTACACATAATTAGAATACCCTGAATAATAAATTCTTCCAATATTACATTTATAAGATAAATATTTTAAAAAATGATTTTAAATGATGACCTGCGAGCTCTGATTTTTACAAATACTATCTCCGAGCGCCAAATTAAAGTTATATAATATTATATTATAATTTATAATTCAAAGATCGTGTTTTTTTTAAAGAATACGAAACAATGAAACATATTTTATCAATATTTAAATACATTCCATTTTTAACCATTGATAAAAGTTATCTATACCAGCTTGAAGTTTCAATTTTTCATTAGGTAATACATTTGATTTTTTTTCATACATATTTTTTAGTATCGTTAACAATGAATAGAAATTTCGAATCTTAGAACTTTGCTAATATCAATAATGAATAATAGAAGGGAAATAAGTGATCACTCTTGGGGAACGCCAGATAAAACAATAGTTGAATAAGAAGTATAATTTTGAATTTTCATATTTTACAACTTGGGTATTATTACTTAGAATTGAGTTAAAGCATGAAAGCATTTGTAAATTAACGATGAATGATTTTAACGTCCGGGTTCGGGACGTTTGGGCGGAGGTAATAATTTTGACCGAAAAATTAGTAGTCCATTTGGGCGAATATTATATTTTTACCGTTTAGGCGAGTGAAATAATATTTACCTGCTTAAGGTAAAACCTACATGTGACTTTGGTACTAACGTTTTTAAAAATAGGGTTCTTAATTAATTATTTCTATTATGTATAATATTGTCGTATATGGTTTTGTTTTAGTAAAATTTAAATTTTTTTATTAAATATCTTTTTTAAAATTAACAGTTCAATATTAATTATTTATCATTTATTTTGTACGTGAACTTAAATTTTTTAATAAATAAATTAAATTACCTATAGACCGCCTATTCATATTTATTCGCTCCAATGGTATTTCTTGTGGAATAAACAGAATAAACACTAGCACCAACGATATAACTATCTGCTCAAACATACCAAATGTTGAGTCGATTTACCCAAATGGTCTACGCCTGATTTTACTATCAATAAGTTAATCGATACAAAAATTGGGTTGGAATTTAAACATTTGCTAATTTTTTGTAGTTAAAAATGCATAAAATGTTTAGTTCTATTATACATATAATAAACTTGAAAATATTATACATCACATGGTTTCTCATAAGTTGCAGTTCTAATAATAATTTAAAATAAAATCAAAAATATACATTGGTAATATTAGTCTAAGAGACTTGAATCTTTTTACCATTACCTACGTATTAATAATTATTATTACATCTACACATAATGAAATTATTAAACTATTTAGATTCATTTTAAGCTATTAATTATTCCACGAACCTATTATCACAAAAATACTATTTTTCGGTACTTAGAAAATTAATAGAAATGCATAACAATAATGTATGGTGCAATATTACAGTAATAAATTAATATAAGGTGTTCTAAAGATTAATATGTGATGTTTTTTTGGAAAAAATAGTACTAGGTATAATAATTAATCGTATTACTAGCAGTAGCAGGAAAATACATTTCCAAGAATAAAATACGTATTATAAAAGATTCTTAGAAGAGGGACAATCAGAACTGCGTACCAACACTTGATTATCAGGATGGTTAATGAGTCAAAATGCAAAAATATCTCAAAATATGCAAAGTAATATGTTTAATACCAGATCCCAATAAATTTTAAGCTTACTCTGCTATCTCTTGAGCATTTTATAAAAAGTAAACAAATGCCACAAAATCCTAACCCTGGCAATAATACATTTAAACATTAGAATTTGAATACCTACATTCATTGTAAACTAAAAAATGGGGATGAATACACTCGAAGAGCCATCCTACATAATATATATATATCATATTAAATAAGTAGTCACCTTTCTTAAAAAAATTGATCTAATATGAAAAAAAATTGACTCTAGTTCATACCTAATATGGTATATTTACTGCACATTAAATTTCACCCACGTAGTTATAGCATATAGTTTAAATTTAAATTCAAATACTTAAATTATCGGAAACAACTGATTATTGTTATTATATAAATATTTGGGTTGATGTATTATATGAATTCAGGTGTATTGTTATATTGTTTAATATAGAAGGATTTCGAAACTCGTATGCGCCCATACTACTTGAACATTTAATACCAAATGTTAATACCACGTGCATTCATAATGATAATGTATACCTATATACCTGCATTATAACTTTGTCTAAAATGTGTCTGAAACTATACTCTCGATGGTAGTTGCGGTGCCTCGTCCTCCTCCCACCAAACTCCCGCGCACAAATCTGGAAATCTGGATAAGGCACTGATGTGCACATTTATATACATAATACAACGATATTATAGACGTTATAAGATGTATTAAACACGCGTTATAATAGTAATAACGTTATATAGTATATATATATATATATGTACAACATAATATCTGATTTTACAAAACCCTCGGTGAAAAAAAATGTTACCAAACTCGAGCTTCTGCGGGTGACTGTTGTTTATCGCTGTAAGAAATTCTACCCGAGGCTCTTTTTAAGAATAAAGGCACACTCACACACACCCACCCACGCACCGGCACCCGCGCACACACACTCACTCGCATTAACGTGTAAATCATAAAGCAGTACATACTACCCGAGTATATTATAATATGTTTATGTAACCTGTGATATCGAGAAACGTGGAAATTACACGCCATCATACACAAATAACTTCTAAGGATATAAACCAATAATAATAATAATAATAATAATAACAATTGTTTGATATCGATGAGGTAAAACGTTAACGCGTGCATTTGACTTGGATTTAAAAACGAAAATATAATAATATTATAATAGTTCGCTATAATACACAATACTATCATGCAGTTCTGCGTTTATTTAATTAATTAATTCGACGAATTATAACCGTGGGCGTACTCGTCGGATATAATATCGACAAGGATAATCAACACGTCACGTAATTCGATGTGTACCTACATGGTACATAAATAATATATAACAATAATAATAATAACGATGATAACACAATACAATATAAAATATAGTATACGATTTGAGCTGCTCGCGGTGCAGTAGTCGGGACTCGTTAATTAACAATGGCGGGATGCATATTATTACTAATATTATAATATTGTCATTGCAATATTATTACGCAATGTTTAAATAATGTTCAGTCATGGATCTGTTCGGCTGCAGAACTTCGTCTAGTCGTCGTGACGTCTAGTGCGCGTTATAATAATATTGCAGTAGACGTTGCCGTGCTCTCGTCTGCGGCGGAAAGCGTGGGGTCGTAGTGTATGCAGGGGCGGCTTGTTATAAGAATACTAGGAGCGACTGCTCCTGCCCCGAAAATCGGGAAACAAAATGTTTAAGTTTAACAGGTTTATTTATAATTCATAACAGAAGATTGATCATTCAAATAAAAAATAAGTGTATCTATATCATAAATTGTAAAAGTTAATGAAAAATTTAACTAAAGAAGAAAATAAAAATATTACATTGGCCCTAGTAAATGTAGTTGGTGGGTGGGTTGTCTATAAACTTGCTCCTCGAGTTATGAAACTCAAGCCGCCACTGAGTGTATGCGACCCCCCCCCCCCCCCCATTCAATCCACTGCACTGTAAAGACTAAGCGCGTCATGTTTATCGAACAATCAGCTGATACATTATTATTTATCACCATTTTCTAGACGTCATGATGAACTTTAAAAGACATTCATACTGATTTTAAGTTGTTTCTCATACCTCACACTAGGTAGATAAGTACGAACTATACAGGGTGATTTTTTATGCATGCTCACCCCAATTTTTCCCTTTGAATCTTTAATAACACATAATTTATTAAAATCTTGAATTTTAGAAATCTCAAAGTATACTTAAAAGTTAAGTGGACGCTACACTGACATTAATTGTTGTCTCCGTCCCACGAGTGCGTTATGTAGCAAATTGTTTGCTCAGTAGATCACGTTTAGCTTTGTTTGTTTAAAAATTAGAGCGAATTCACCACTTATACAATATAAAGGTAAGATTATTATCCAAGGCATCTCACAGGTTTAATATTATATTTTAATTTTATAGTTAGTTATGAGTGTTTTAAGATGATAAAACAATTTACAATATTAAAACACTCATAACTCGCTTCGGAATTAACATATAGGTAATAAAAAGCCTGCCAAATGCTGTAGAAAATAATCTCACCTTTAAATTTTATAAGAGGTTAATACACTTTAATTTTTAAACTAATAGAGCTAAACGTGATCTGCAGAGTGTATAATTTGCTATGCCACGAAATTGTAAGACGGAGACAACAAAATAAATGTCAGTATAGCATTCTCTTAAAGACCATATTTTCAAATTCCTGATATTTTTGGTACTGCTTAAAGAGTGTCCCTAACGCGATACAAACTTACATTTTTCAAATGAGAACATCCCGTTTTTACCGCAATCTTTTCTTGAAAATGTTGATGTATCTAAATCAAAATACTTATAGTTTGTTTCTGAGTTTAAATGTTTATAATAGTCACTTAAAATGGTTTTACAAAAAGATAAACTTTAATAATTTGTAATATTAAATGAAGGATGTTTTACAAAATATTCATATTGATAGATTAAAAGTAATTTCTAAAATTTTCAAATGATGTAAGCTCCCCCTCTATATCTACTTAATCCATTTAAATAGACATATTATCCTCAGTACACAAAGTTATACAACTTAAAAACGTTGGGGTTTTGATTTAGATACATCAAAATTTCCGAAATATTTGCTGAATAATTGTGAAAAAGTGAATACGGTGAAAAAGGGGGGTTTCTATATTTGAACAACAGAAGTTCGGATTGTCACAGGATCATACTTAAACGGTACGAAAAATCTCAAGTATTCCAAAATATGGTCTACACTTGTATTTAAAAACTCCAATAATCAAAAATTGAATGTTTTCAAAATTTAAGCATAAAAATAGGGCGAGCATTCTTAAAAATCTTCTTTCATATTATAATGAATGTGATGAAAATATATTTTTCTATATTTTGGTATTGAATATAATATTATGCAAAGTTTTTGATGGAAATATTAATTTTCAAACTTTTTGAAATAATCACAATATTCGAGTCTTATAAGAAACAAGGAATAAATCAAAAATTACATAAGAATACTAAGAATTGCATTGGTTCATCGATCAATTTTATGGATTTTTCCAAACATATTTCGTATGAACATTTTATATTTGTATGATGATTTGGTTTTTGAAATAGTGTGTTAAGAAATACAGATCATGATTAATATTTTAATACCATTCTAGTCTTGTCTTATCTTGATTTTGTTAGATGGAACACTATAACTTGTGCCTCTATGGAAATATATTTTAGACAAAAATTCATTAGTTACATTAAATGCATACAAATATTATATTATATGGTACCTATAAATGTAGAAATTAATAAATTCTTGAAAATAAGTTAATATATATATTTGTTCACAATTTCTAATACCTACTTAATATTCATTAGTTATTTCAGATTTTAGGTTGTCCTTTGAAAACTTAGATAGAAAAAGCTTTTGATTTTATAGGCGTCAGGCGTAACAGACCTTTTCATACATCCGGGAACCTTACGTTGCCTTTCCGTCGACTTTTCGTGATTATTTCGGTTTAAAAAATGTGTCGATAATTATTAAATTGTTCTATTAATAATTATTTCCAAGTAATGTTTAATATTTTTGGACAGAAATCATACTACAAGAATGGAAGGCTGTATTTTAAATTGAATATATTTCTGATTTAATCCAAACTAATTTTGTTTTTTTTAAATTAATTTTATTTTAGTGAAATGTAAAAATTAATTTATAAATAGATTGACTAAACCATTTTTATCTTAATCAGCTCCATTATGATTATAAATTATTAGGCTCTATGTTTAAGTCTATTAAACTTTTAACCCAAGAATGTGAAGTAATTTATGAGCAGTTTATTCCATCAGCTATAAAATATATAATGCATACAAGTACATAAAACTATAAAATGTATTATTATAAATTATAATTTGTGGACTTAACAATTATTCGTGTAGGCGTTTATTTTGATTTTTATTCTTTCACAAAAAAAGGAGAAAAAAATTATTTTAAAATAAATGGTTGCACGACAGAACAATTACTATAAGAATTGTATATCAGACCTTATTCATTTAAAGTACATATTTTTTTTATACATAATTTCAAAATCGTAAATTAATTTCACGGGTTAATTTTTTCTGCTTATAACTTTTTAAATATCATAAAATAATAATAATAATAATAATTTAACTGTCATAATATTACACCTTTCTCCCGTTAATCGCTTTTCTAAAATGTTATTTTTTTTTTATTATTTAACAAGACGCTTCAACGGCAATGGTTTATTAGCGTACAGTTATTTAATTACATTTTTTTTTAACAATATTTTTTTCGTATTTTACTAAAAGAAATGAAATTGATTAATTCTGACAATAATCTCAGAATTTCGAATAGTAAGTTGCTCAGGTAAGTAATTTTCTTTTCCAAGTTCTTCGTCTTTTAAACATTCTGTTATTATGTGATTAACCGTCAAATGAGGTCCGCTAAAAATTGTTCTCACAGATATTATAATTTAATTTTTTAATTTATTTTGTGCCGATTTGACGATTGTATTATTTTGGCCGTCTGCCGAGTGATCTCAATTCGTCCACTTACCGTTCCTCTCAAATAAGCCACCGAAATCCCGAATAATATTGATGACGACATAATATCAAAGCATATCATGGGTATTCTTCACATATACGATCAGATATTAATTTCTAATAATGGGTACAAAAATACATATTATAAATGCTATAAACCGAATAGTGCCCTCGGATTACAAGACGTTTTGTGGCCGGATACAAAAATGATTTACCGCCTTTACGTCGGGTCCGCCTGGGATTCGCCTCGCCGCTCCACTCACTGTTCACCGGGGTACCCTCGTGATCCTCTTAAACCTAATTATTGAGCTCTGGAATAAGAACGGACTAGCTATATAATAATAATAACCACCTCCGGAATATACTGCACGCATAATACAGAAGCTACATAATATACTGCCGGCAAAGCAAATTGTGCGCCATGTATATATTATGATCTAATATATAATAATGAAGATAGGTAAATATTCTACATTATAATGCGAAATCGATAGTTTAGCTAAGTGTTTTTATACATACAGAGTGATCTCCTTGACAGCGAAACACTTATTATATGAATGTTTAAGGCGACCGACCTTCTATAGATCAATTAATAACTATACTAGGTACACAATAGTCATAATATTAGTGAACGGATTTCAATGAAAATTGTATTTTTTTCTGGATTTCCTAAAACAATACTTTTCGAACACAAAATTCGTTTCATATATCAGAGAATCAAAAGAGAAAAATTCCTAACAGTTTTCAAAAGGGGCAGAAAAAACAAACAAAATACTAAGAATTTTTACGGAAAACCGATTTTGACAAAATCAATGTTGTTTTTTGATTTAACTCTAAAAAAAATGTCTGTAGATACAAGAAATTTTCACTAAATGTTCATATCTACATTTTCAATATACCATCAAATTTTCAAAATATTTTGATTTGTGTTGAACTATTTATAGGCATATCAAATCATCGATCATTGTAACTTTTTTTGTAGCTTATAATTTTCGCTTTTTGTTTTATAAACATTTAAAGTTCTAATTTTGACAAAATGTATCAAATTAAAAATGTACAAATTATTTTGTGATTAAATATTTATAAAGTGACCAGTTTTAGTGCTAAGGATCAAAAATGTAAAATAAAATTCCATACGCCAGTATAGGTTATTCTGTAACCAAAAAATCTAAAAATATTTAAACGCAGTTTTTTTTAGGTTTTTTAAATTCAAATGTGGGGGAAATTACAAATTAAATAACCAATAATAATGATTTATGTTACTTTGTTGTAAATTAAAAATATTATTCGTGGGTACTTGAAACTTTTAAATATATTATTATATATTTTATACACACAATGACTTTTCAAATGTATTTTTTTTGACAAAAAATGAATTTAATACACTGTAATACTAATGCGTAATAGTAAAATAAATAAATGTATAAATAATAATCAGATATACTACATTACTAAGTAATATTATTGGCTGACAGACTACCTTTGCTCAAAATAATTTTTAGACTACCTTTGCTCAAAATAATTTTTCGTTTACAATGATTTTATATCATTGAATTCAAATTTATCACCATCCATTACAATGACCCACTTATAACTTACTATTTAGCAGAACCACATCCACTTACCAACTTTTTTTTAGGTTTTTTCTTATTTTTACATAGTTATTACTATTTACTATTTACATTGTGTTATTAGAAAATTTGATTCAATTTATTTTGATTTCCTCCTAAAAGAGAAAAATCATATTTCTACGTATGTAGTACATGAAAGACATTTTTAAGTGCATTATGATGTTGCATTTTCTTTTTGTTTGAAGTTATTTACTTCAATGTTTAGAAAATTTTTAGGGTATTTTTTAACTTGGTTTTTTTATAACTGCTGTAAATTGTATTTTTTAAGGCATTTTATTGTTTTTTAGGACATTTAAATTCTCTTGCTATTCGCAGTACGTATATGAAGTAGAACATGAATTAAAAAACACCCCGCTTACGATTATGAAATCAAAAATACAGCTGAACATTCGAAACATCACTAATCAAAATGTATGTTCACTCGCAGTCCACGCACTATAAATATCTTATAAACGGAGCTAAACAAATAAAGGCAATATAAAATGTTATAAATGTTATAATAATATAATATAATATAATTTTTCGTATCTCAAGTTTTTCTTGCTTTTGAGCTATAATAATGAGTGTTGTTTACAGTTGTTGGTATACAGTTGATAATCACATATTTATAATATGTATATTTTATACTGAGTGTTTCAAAAATAACGACATTTTTAAAGCGAGCATTTATATTTTTTGGTTCTAGTTTATGAGTTATCAACGTCGTTTTCAAGGTCATTAGTGCTCAATTGATTTGAGAATTTTGCTAGTTGACATACGGAGCGGTATTTGGAATATAATCGAGTAGAAGTGTTTCATTGAGTTACTGCCGATTATATCGGTGGATCCCGAAATTAGTAAGTAGAGGAGGTCATAATTGGCAAACTCGGATGGGGCACAGGAAATCTCAAAATGTAAAATAAAAAATGTTTGAATCACAAATAAATTTTAATTGATGATAAATTTGTAATAATTTGATATTCACTAACACTATGATAAAGTTTATAATTATAAATTAGTAAGAATTATAGTTGTAAACAAACGTACCTATAATATCATACAATTATGTTTCATTTTTTTATTATTACGAATGTTTGTTGTTATTTGGTTGCTTATAATATTATGATGGAAATCATTTATGATCATATATAGTATGAAATATACCGACCTACTTTTATTTTGCTCTACGTATAGTCTTAAAAAATATTTTATTTTTCAATGGTATATAATAATCATAACACTATAATATAATTCGTTAAAAAGTAGTAATTTAAACAATTTTTTTTAGAAGCAAGGAGAAGGGCTAAAGTTTGAAAGTTGAGATAGGCCCACTATAAGACCCTTGAGTGTTTCGGGGTTTGACGGATCTCAGTAAAATTTGGGTGGAATTGTATTGACTAAGCCCACCCGCCACCTAAAAAAACTGATCAGATACATGATATGAAAATATATCTATACTATAATCCTTAGACATTTTCCGCCAAATCTGTAGCCCAATATCGTGTTTTACACTTGACCTCTTCCAACTAATTACCTACAGAGAAACGAAATAATGATGCATTTATTTTCAAATCCAATGCATATATGTGTAGAAAAATTACTAATTACATTCTTATTATGAAAAACTCTGTAATTTTTATTCCGACTAATATATAATATTATAATGTATCGATTAAGTTGGAAACAATCGTGAAACAAATTATGAATTTATTGCTATATATTTTATGAGGTTTTAGGACTGCAGCAATCAGTCTTGTAAATTTCATATTATTCTGCATTGGCCAAATATATCTCTGGTCAACATTGTGTAGGTACATTAAACCAATTGTTCATAATTTATAAGCATTTAAAGACGACGAGTGCGAGTGTACAGTGGATCAAAAATTCACGGGTGAGTTTTAGGTCAGGCCACTCAACTTGCCTTCAGGCTTCGACTAAACTTTAAGTGGTTATAAATAATACAATCAATTTTGATCCAAGGTTATCTATTTGTATGTACCTAGTATTTTATTGAAAAACACTCCTGTACTAGAACACAATAATGCAATTAAAAACAAATTCAGGGGTAGTCGTTTTCAAAAAACTTAAGAAAAATTGCAATACGGAAATAGATGTTATCCAATTATTAGGTATCTAAAACCTACTTCAAAGTATACAGTATATTATAATTTTATTGAAAAATGAAAAACACTTCGAGCAGTATATAAATAATTAAACCATTGTTAAATGTAACTATAATTATTGCAATACTGACTAAAAAAACTATGTGCGTATAATAATGAGCATAGTAATATATAATTATTTTATATAAACGTATACCAGAGCGTAGGTAAAATATATCAATATTACTGATTAATTAGTCTGCATAGTTTATGAAACTTAAATTGTTTATGTTTTTATCATAAGAGTTCAGGAATTTGAAGTTGATCCAGTTTTGAGAGTATACTATGTTTTTGATACTTTGGAACTAGTGTAATTATCCTCAACGACCTATACCAATGATTTTTATTTAACGTTAAACCTCGTTTTTAGGTTTTTTTGTTCGACATTTTTTTTCTCATATTCTACCTAACTTTACCAAAAAATTAATATTATACTTAATAATAATCATAACAATTATTTTTCTTTATATTTCATTCAGTCAAACAAAATATATATATCTTAAAATTAATAAAAGTTAAAATAAAATATCTACACACACACACACACACACACATTTAAAAATGAATTGCATACGTACTTGACTAACTGTGTAAAATTTTTACTTTTAAGATATTCCTCTAGTCAATTATAGATCAACGTTACAAATCAAGTTATCACTCCTCCTATATACCTCAATAATCAGACCACTTCTAACGTATGCCTGTCCTGTTTGGGCGGCAGCCTCGCAAACTAAAATTAAAAAAATCCAAACCCTCCAAAACAAATCCCTTAGAATTTGCCTTAAAGCACTTTGGTATATAATGAGGAATCGCCAAATACACAATGATACTGGAATATCCCTAATAAATAACTGGATTAAAACCCAACTTAAAAATTTTCACGCCAAGCTGAAAGACTCGGATGGAGCCCGGCATGACCAACTAGGAAAGAAAACCCAAAATAAGCGACTGCGACCTCGACTGCCCCAAGACATTGTCCTATTAGACACTGAAGAGCTCTCATCGGGAGATGAAGAATAAACCAACAAATAATGTCAAACCTAACTATGAATAATTATTATAGCATTGTAATCACTAACATAAATGTAAATATTAAATTGTAATCGTAATTGTAATTCAATAAATCGTGCTTGTAATAGCACCTAATGTGCTGAAACATTTTAAAAATAATAAATGAAGAAAAAAAGGAGATATTTCTGATAATATTTTGATGATTTGAAGTAAGTACAATGCCTCTTTTCCACCAAAATTCTTATTTTTTGATTTTTTTGCTTAATACAAAATACCTTATTGGTATATTTAAAACCGAAATGTGCTTCTAAACACTATGCATATTACAAGTTTTAATCCTCTACAGAAATTAGAAATAATCCTTTCCTGCACCGTTGCTGTTGAAACTTATCATTTATTAATTAGGTATAAGTATTAAAGTAGGTATATACATAGATCGGAACTTCTCAAATTTTCATATTCTACGAAACAATCTACCTACCTAGTTAGATGTAAATATTCACATCATACTGACATGAAAGATAGAACAAGCATATTGTTATAAAATGTTAGTGTGTAGTTCGCACACATTTAGAGTTATAATAGTAGGCACTCAATTTTAACAACGGTTATGTCTAATAAAAAAGCGTGATAACCGCTAAAACGTTGTATTATTATTTTACGAAAATGTATTTAATGTGGTATTTAAAAAGAAAATTGTCTGAAATTTGAATTTTACCACCGCGCGTATTGGTGTAAGTTGTCATAATTAAAATATTACATAGCTTAAATTGTAAAACGAATTAAAAAAAAAAGAATTTGTTAAGGTACACAAACATGATGCGTATGCCATTGTACCTGAGTATCCACGAAAATGACATAGTTCATATTTAAAAAAAAAGTAAACTCAATTTTTTGTAATATACAGTTGTGCCTCTTAAATAAATACAAACTTATATTTAACAAAACTCTATTTATACAACGAAATATTTTATGGAACGATGATATTTTCATTTAAAAAGGTTTCTATTTAACGAATTCAAGTTATGTTACTTTTATTCAACAAACATAAACACTAATGTTATTTTTTAAGTACACACTCGTCCAGAGTAGATATCGTATGTACCTCGTTAAATTGTATTACCTTAGATTATTGTTATCGATGTTGATAGAAACAAGCTATTATAAAAACATCTTTAAAGTCAAATGTCGCCAACCAGTCGTCGCTGGCTGTAGGTTAGATTAAGTTAATTTTTAACAGAATTTATATTTAACTAATTTTTTATGAATATGCAAACATATTTCGGGTGTTAACTGTTAATACATATATGTCGATTTAAAAAATATGGTATGTCATATTAAGATCTAGATTCCTTTATGAGTCCTCAGCTGTTCATTATTCAATCAAATATACAAGGAATTAGCAGAGCAAAATAGAATAAGCAATAATTGACTAAACTAATATCAGCTGCACGTCATATCAATGTATACTGTTACTTGCGAAAATTCACGTCACAAATTAAGAGCAACTTCGATCCAAAGGATACATGGGTACCCAAGTAGCCTAGTACAAACTTGCTGTTGACATTTTATGACCATCGATACGGGACAGCTAAATATCATAATATACAATGTCATGATGATCGTACTAACTAGTGACTTATAAAAACTGAAGAAGATTACTGATGATAACTGAAGAAGGTAGCTGGAATTATCATGTAAAATATTTACAATCCACCAAACATGATTTGACGAGCTAATTGCAATTGTGGATTGATTTAACCGATGTTCATAAGAAACTGTAAAAGTCATCATCAAATATCGATCGAGAGGATAAATCGATTTTATGATATAGAAACAGTTTGTGAACAATATTTTTAGAAAGGTATGCATCTTAACTATTTTAATATTATCCTATTTTATTGTTTATGCCGTACGAATAATTAATAAGTACAAATTGTTAGCTATCATAAAGGTATAACTACCACGTCTTTAGAACAACTATAAAAAAATTAAAATAAATATATTTTAAATCGATTTTCTTGTTATTGCCTTAACCCCCCCCCAAAAAAAAAAAAAAAATCCAACAAAAGAGATCATCTGAGAGCAGAGTATAGACTGGTGTGGGCGAAAAACTATCATTGAATAATATATTAATATTGTTTGAGTAAATATCGACGGCGTAAACTATACGTATAGAATATCTCGTTAGTTTATTACCATTATTTACATTCTTGCCGTTAATAATATTATCATAGCTATTTTATAATCAGTACCTAACCCGTGCGTAACATAGAAGAAAACGAAACCCGCGACAGACGGATATCACCGCGGGCACAACGCATTATACATATAATAATAATAAATTAATAAAATTATTAATCTAAGCAACGGACGATGATAATACTGCAAAGTGGCGAAATTGAAAATCGTATTCATTTACATATATTACGAGTAATATAGTAAACGCGATACGGTTATAATATATTGGAATATCCTATATCTTATTATTATTTATTATAATATTAATTATTATACTCGAATAACATAGGTATTCTAATAAATTAACATTGAATAGATAATAATGTATATTTCACTGCGAAATACTTTCCATATTAATTTGTTTTTTTTTTTTTACATCGTAAACTACATAATATATTGATTTACACGATTGTGTAGTTTATTAAATATTATATACATCATCCGACCTCATACATTATAACGGCCAATCTTCGTTGAACTGTTTTAAGGCTGGCGAACCACTTTTTCTAGGGGTCCGATTAATGCGATATTCTGTATCCATCGTGAGTGACGACGTGTGACTGTGTGTGTAGCGACTGATCATTAGTGTGGTTGAGTTTCTCGAACGTTTTATGTAATTAAATCTAAACTACTTGAAAATCCGTAACGTATGTGCAATGTGCATACGCTCAGTCAAATGACACTATATTTTGTGATCAAAAAAAGTTTCAATATGAAAGACCCGATTAATTTAATTCTTTATATTGGAAAGACAGAATAAAAAATATATCAGATAATTCTAAAAATCGGTACATGCGTGTACTATGTGAAGACATAGATTTTGAGAAAAATGTTCAAAATTTTTATGTTTGCATTGGATAGTCGCAAAAGTGGTTGAAAAATAATTCCTCTTTACCCATTTCCCAAAGGACAAAAAGATTTATGAATGGGCAATGGCAATACATTTCCCACAACCCCACTTACACAATAATTTAAGTTTATATATATATATCTATGAAATTCATACGAACTTTCAAACAGGTATGATGATAATTATGCTCTTTACAAAATTTATTTTTTTAAAGCTTGAATTCTATATTAAATATATTTTTTTGTAAACAAAAATACCTATAATATTCGTTTGTCCTGCAGTATTTCTGTAATAATATGTCTATCTTCTATGAGTATATAGACGATTGTGCATTTTTCAGTACTTGCGGCAATCTCAAATACTACAAATTCCTTTAAAGTCATATTCACATATTAAAGTTCGATTGGTTTTTGTTATAGTGATAGGTCACACAGAAAAAAAAATTCTTTTCAAGGACTACGTAGTTTGCGGGGTCAGTTAGTACCTATGTATTATTTCAAACAATATAACATATAATATTGTAGAATAATAAGAATATTATATTTTATAGACTCAATTACTACTTGATCAATTGTAAAGAGTATGATATCAGAGATTGTTTTCAGTGATTCCAGAAAAAAGTTGGAGAGTTACTTAAACCAAGCCCGATGGTTACGCTGAACAACACTGATTTTATGACTTGTATAATACGAGTATATGTCTCATGGCTGGGGTTAGTTCCGAAAATGAGTGTGTGACACCGTAAATATTATCATGACGTCATACCGTGGTGATCGTGAAAATGTTTAATTACAAATTATTAGCGATTGCACCGTTATCGGCATCTTGTGATCAGACTCTACCAATAAGTAAAGCCCTTTGGATGTTTTGTATTCAGTGACCACACGACATGTACTGATTTGTCTATAAGTTTGGATACCCTTCGGCTTTTAAAAAATATTTTTGTTGATTTCATGTCGTATAAACTATAAATGAATGATCATTTTTTTCGTCGGAAATTATAATGTAATAAATTATTATACAATACCTGTCTAAAAAGAGAAACAAAATAATAAATGTCATTTGAAATGATCTTAATCTTATTAATTTTGTAAAATTCGTTATTTTTTTTTTTAATGTCTCATTCTGCCTTTATATACGCCAAACGTTCTTCAAAATTATAGATTCTCATTATTTTGATTAATAATAAGACCGCTGCCACTCCTTTCGATTCTCGAAGTTGCAGTCAATAAAATAATGACAATTATATTAGCACAATTTAATTTATTTATTTTCCACCATAATACTTGTTATTTTGAGCGTTGACTTGAATTTTTGGGTCAATAAAACGCTCTTGGAGGTTATTCACTTTTTCGTGTTTATATCCATAATAACTGCAAGGCAAGAATAAGCCTCCATTCATCGCAATGAATGGTGGATCCAACTTTTACTTCAGTTTGAATAATAGCAAGTAACGGTTATTTTGTATGCACTTAAAGCCCCCTTTTTTCCAAGATACCAACGATACCATCATCGTATCAGCAACACAAACCAAATACCCAAGGCCCTTGTACTCGGTTTCGGCAATTTCTGTTCAACAGTCAACTGTTAATACTCTCAGTGTCGAAACTCAAATCACTCTATGTACCTATCATAATTTGAATCTCTGTTACCTCTAGATACCTATCACCAAGTGAAATGTTGTAACCACAGCTACGGTGATATTTTTGTTTGTTTCGGGATAATGAATCATTTATTTCGAGGAATTTAACATTTTTTTAAATCTTATTATAAGTATTATAAATATTTTATTTTCATTTGAAAAAACAACAATTGTTGGTACACAACTTCACTCATCAAAACTTTAATGTCTACTATTAACAATTAACCACTATTATAGATAATAATTAACTACTAAATTGAAATTTGATTTTCATATTATATTACATACTCAAGCCCGGATTCAGATAATTTTAGGCCCGGAGCCAAATAATAATACATCCATTATCCATACATAGGAAACACACTACCGCCAGAGGCTCACTATTATTGTTTGATATCCGTCGTGGGACCGCGTCCATGACCCCCTGTCCCCTTAATCCGGGCTTGTACTTACTTAGAAATATATTTTGCTAAGGAACGTAAAATTAAAAATCTATGTTGTCAATCAATTTAAATACTTCAAAACTAATATAAAATACAATCTTTATTTTCAAAAACACTGAAACTCTAAGTTCAATGTATTTTTTTTTCAAACCATATAATGGTTGAATATTATTTTTTTCGTGAGTCTTATGTGGGTAGTTATTTATAACTTATTACTAATAAGTCATATACACTTCTTTATTATTACATAATATGACTGTGACAGGTACCTACGCTTAAAGTTATACATCATAATATTAGGTATAATATAGATAGTATACTAACTCAATATATTTTCAGAAATTTTATAATACAAAACTTCAAAGACTGCTGAGTGCTGGGTATACACTAGTCTTCTCTATGCACAAATGGCAAATTAAAAATATCGGCGATATCTCGTTTATGAACATTGTTATAATTTCGTTAAAAGTCGATTCTTCATAAATATTAAATTGTATCATATTGTAACTTTGCCAGTATTATAATAAGGTAAAATTTTTACACAAATTAAAAAAAAAATAATACTCTCCCTGAATGTATAAAAACATTTTTTTAGTTGTTATTAAAAAAGTAAGTTCTATTGCGCATGCGCTTACCGAGAGATTTATAAACCTGACATTTTGTGTTTAAATACTCCAAATCGCCTCCCGAAAACTCCATTTCAACCCAAGATTGTCCAGCTGAAATATTAAATGGTATCTCACTGTATAGTACATATACTTATAGTTTCTACTTGCATGTAGATTTAATATTGGTTAATTATTTGATGGGTAGAAGGAGATACAGTGGTCGACAAATGTTTATTATATTTTGCCACCATCACGCAAAAAAAATATATTTCTGTTGCGTGTGGTATCCATCACGTACACTGACTGAAATATATTATAATATTGTAATTAGTTCTGTAATTTCGATTAGGATTAAAAATAAACGTCAATAAGCCGATTATTTTTTTATATTATTAATTATTTATTCCGAGTACATACGTGGTATTTCCTGGCCATCGATGAAAAATGCCCAATCTGCGCTTTTAACGATTTTCGATATTACGTTATTCTCAGCTACAATGTAAATTAATTGTACAACATTTGACGATGGATTACCATTCTATAATTAATATACTAAAACTCGCTCTACATTTGTTCCAATTGTGTTTATAATTATTAATAAAACGCGAAATAAAAATCATATAACTGCAAAACTATATATATTTAATATTTATAGACGTGGCCAAAAGCTGTTTACTGCGAAGAAGTACACTTATTATTGGTAGTTGACCTACCCTAAGAATATAAGATGTAGTCGCAAATTTGAGATGAAAAAAAAACAATTATTGGTTACATTTCGCTCAGTTTTCCCTATTGTGTAGGAGATTTAATTTTCAATAGTTGGAACCAGAAATATTATTTTTATTGTACCTACTATGCCCTTTTATAAAAGTAGTCTGTGTTTAAAATAAGTTTACTTTTATGAATGAGCGCATCAAGTTAATTATAGAGGCTAGAGACTAGAGAGCAAACTAGCGGGGTGGTGGAAAAGGATTGCGCATCCGTTTATGATTTTAAAAATATAGATTAAAATTCAAAATTGTATTTGTTTTTTATGTAATAATATAGTAGGATATAAATAAAAATACTTCCTATTACTCGTATATAATATTAGGCTGTATAATTATTAATTATATAAACATTTATTTTTTTCAAAACTTTCAAAACTGCTGACATCGTTGTAACGCCAAATCATTATAACTTTTTAGCTTTCTGCGTATTAAAAAATTAAACAGCTTTATAATCTAATAGGTGGAAAAATATGTAGACATAACTTCATTTTTTACCCTATTCCAGTTGTCTACTCAATATAATACTCGTCGTTGTATCTTTATCTATGTACGCCAATACTCAGGACACTCTTTTTCTTTTTCGTATTAAATACTACTTTAAAAATGTAATTATAGACATGAATATTGTTCTCGTTATGTTTACGCCAATTATTGGCACTTAAATGTTTTAAGTTAAGTTTTTTCTCACTTTTAAATGTAGGTAGATACTAGATACCTATATAGATACTAATTTGAACAAGGCACCAATATCAATATTTTGTAAGTCGTTAAAATAAACAAATAATATACAATTATTTTTTATTCTCTTATCATCGTAATAACAACTACGTGTTTATTTTATTATGATTCACATGCACGTAAGTATCACGTATTGGCATGTATCGTTAAGTACGTTAAAACGATGATATCGAAAAAATAAAAATGCCATAAAAAAAATAAAATTGATTACGAGCTCCTCGTGGTGGCCACACTACTCAGTAACCACGGTTAGGTCGCTTCAGGGATGACTGTCAGGGCTTCTGCGACACCTGTCTAGGCTTCTGAAATGACGGTCCCGTGGACGACGGTCGGTGGTTCTGCATTGACTGTCGAAGCTTCTGCAAAGGCGGTCGAGGCTTCTATCACGTCTGTCGATGCTTCTACGATGGCGGCCTAGGCTGCTGGGACGGCGGTCGGTGCTGCTTCTGTGAAGACTTTCGATGCTTCTGCGACGACAGTCACGGTGTCTGTGACGATAGTCGGGTTGTCTGTAGCGATAGTCACGTTGTCTGTGGCGATAGTCACGTTGTTTGTGGCGATAGTCAAGTGGTCTGAGGCGGTAGCCACGTTGTCTGTGACGACGTTCACGTTGTCTGTAACGACGACTACGTTGTCGGTAAAGACGGTCACGTTGTCTGTGATGACGGTCGATGCTTCTGCAACGACGTTCACAGCTTTGGCAAATAAGGCGGAAGCGGACGTCGCCAAAGTGGTCATTAGAAACGGACTGGCCGTCAACACTGTCAGTCAAGTCAGACAAGACTCCTTCCACTTTTATGATGGGCGATTTAACGTCCATGTCAGACATCTCAAAAACGTACGCCTAATAAGTACTATAAAAACAATCGAATGATCTATAAAACCATCCATTACAACGTGACTGTTACCGTGACAATCGTTGGTAATGCAATAATATTATTGTATAATAGAATGTATAGGATGATTCACCAAGCATGATCACACCTTTATTTTATTCAACTATGCAGTTATTCAAAATTTGATTTTTTGAATTTTTAAATATAGTTAAAGACCTTGTTTTCGAGTTCTTGGGGCATTTTGTACTTTTGAGTGTTTTGTGGAGATACTATCATTAGTGATTTCTGTTTTTGAATATTAATGAGAACACATTTTCCGCTGCTACTACTACTTATCTTCTAATAGCTAGATAATTTTTCTGAAAACTTTGACGTATCAAAATCAAAATTTGAGCGAATAATTTTTGCGTTACTTTACTTTGTGTACTATAAGAATAGTTTAATAGCAAAGAAACTACTAGGTACCTAATTAAAATTTTGAAATAGGCACATCAAAATTTAAAAAGTAATGATCCACTAAATAATTTACATAAAAAGAGGTTTGCAGTTGAAAAACAGAAGTTTGTATCATCATAAAGGACTCCTCAAGTACCTAGTAAAAAATAGTTCAAGAATTTGAAAAATGGTCCTTGAGTGAATTTAAAAATTTAAAAAATCAGGATTGGAATAATATCATTATTCAAGGAAAATATGGTGAGCTGACACATTTTTACAATGCAATTTTTCTGCAACAATACACACAATCATAAGATAAAAATAAATGTGTTTGAAATTCAACGTGATAAAATGTAGAAAACCACGAAAATGTTTTACATTTTAAGGGACAAAAAAAAAACAAACTTAACATATTATAGTATAATAATAATATATTATGCAAAAATATACGATGTAAAATTTAAAACTGTAATCCTAGACACACCACGGTACGAATTATTTATATCGAGTCAGATTTCAAATATTTACTTTACACGGAAATATGCAAATGCATTAAGACCTATTGCGATATAACATTATATTTTATAAATTATATATATACGCTGCGACGGCCTACGCACATTACGCCCGCGCGCGCATATTATTGTCTTTGCAGAGCGCTTTAAAAAAAAAAAACGTATAACAATATATACGTATACACTGCAGGTATGCGTGAAATAATAATAATAATAATAATAATAATAATAATAATAATAATAATAACAACAATAATATATTCTATAGGTGTCTACCTACCGCGCCCTCGGTCCGGTTTGTGTAAAAATGCGCTGCGGCGATTTGGCACCGAGGTGGCCGGTGTGTATACAATGTATACGGGATGATTCTAAAGTCACATCGAACGATATTACGCGTTGGTATAATAATATTAAGCTATGGTATACCTAGGTATACCGGCGACCGTATAAATCGCGGGTAAACGACCTGTTGTTATATGCCTACCTGCACCTTTGCATACCGCGATCGCAAAGATAAGCCAGCTGAGAGTCGCGAGTAGGTGCTAAATATGGTTTTTATTGAGATTTTTTTTTNGGATACCCTTCGGCTTTTAAAAAATATTTTTGTTGATTTCATGTCGTATAAACTATAAATGAATGATCATTTTTTTCGTCGGAAATTATAATGTAATAAATTATTATACAATACCTGTCTAAAAAGAGAAACAAAATAATAAATGTCATTTGAAATGATCTTAATCTTATTAATTTTGTAAAATTCGTTATTTTTTTTTTTAATGTCTCATTCTGCCTTTATATACGCCAAACGTTCTTCAAAATTATAGATTCTCATTATTTTGATTAATAATAAGACCGCTGCCACTCCTTTCGATTCTCGAAGTTGCAGTCAATAAAATAATGACAATTATATTAGCACAATTTAATTTATTTATTTTCCACCATAATACTTGTTATTTTGAGCGTTGACTTGAATTTTTGGGTCAATAAAACGCTCTTGGAGGTTATTCACTTTTTCGTGTTTATATCCATAATAACTGCAAGGCAAGAATAAGCCTCCATTCATCGCAATGAATGGTGGATCCAACTTTTACTTCAGTTTGAATAATAGCAAGTAACGGTTATTTTGTATGCACTTAAAGCCCCCTTTTTTCCAAGATACCAACGATACCATCATCGTATCAGCAACACAAACCAAATACCCAAGGCCCTTGTACTCGGTTTCGGCAATTTCTGTTCAACAGTCAACTGTTAATACTCTCAGTGTCGAAACTCAAATCACTCTATGTACCTATCATAATTTGAATCTCTGTTACCTCTAGATACCTATCACCAAGTGAAATGTTGTAACCACAGCTACGGTGATATTTTTGTTTGTTTCGGGATAATGAATCATTTATTTCGAGGAATTTAACATTTTTTTAAATCTTATTATAAGTATTATAAATATTTTATTTTCATTTGAAAAAACAACAATTGTTGGTACACAACTTCACTCATCAAAACTTTAATGTCTACTATTAACAATTAACCACTATTATAGATAATAATTAACTACTAAATTGAAATTTGATTTTCATATTATTTTACATACTCAAGCCCGGATTCAGATAATTTTAGGCCCGGAGCCAAATAATAATACATCCATTATCCATACATAGGAAACACACTACCGCCAGAGGCTCACTATTATTGTTTGATATCCGTCGTGGGACCGCGTCCATGACCCCCTGTCCCCTTAATCCGGGCTTGTACTTACTTAGAAATATATTTTGCTAAGGAACGTAAAATTAAAAATCTATGTTGTCAATCAATTTAAATACTTCAAAACTAATATAAAATACAATCTTTATTTTCAAAAACACTGAAACTCTAAGTTCAATGTATTTTTTTTTCAAACCATATAATGGTTGAATATTATTTTTTTCGTGAGTCTTATGTGGGTAGTTATTTATAACTTATTACTAATAAGTCATATACACTTCTTTATTATTACATAATATGACTGTGACAGGTACCTACGCTTAAAGTTATACATCATAATATTAGGTATAATATAGATAGTATACTAACTCAATATATTTTCAGAAATTTTATAATACAAAACTTCAAAGACTGCTGAGTGCTGGGTATACACTAGTCTTCTCTATGCACAAATGGCAAATTAAAAATATCGGCGATATCTCGTTTATGAACATTGTTATAATTTCGTTAAAAGTCGATTCTTCATAAATATTAAATTGTATCATATTGTAACTTTGCCAGTATTATAATAAGGTAAAATTTTTACACAAATTAAAAAAAAAATAATACTCTCCCTGAATGTATAAAAACATTTTTTTAGTTGTTATTAAAAAAGTAAGTTCTATTGCGCATGCGCTTACCGAGAGATTTATAAACCTGACATTTTGTGTTTAAATACTCCAAATCGCCTCCCGAAAACTCCATTTCAACCCAAGATTGTCCAGCTGAAATATTAAATGGTATCTCACTGTATAGTACATATACTTATAGTTTCTACTTGCATGTAGATTTAATATTGGTTAATTATTTGATGGGTAGAAGGAGATACAGTGGTCGACAAATGTTTATTATATTTTGCCACCATCACGCAAAAAAAATATATTTCTGTTGCGTGTGGTATCCATCACGTACACTGACTGAAATATATTATAATATTGTAATTAGTTCTGTAATTTCGATTAGGATTAAAAATAAACGTCAATAAGCCGATTATTTTTTTATATTATTAATTATTTATTCCGAGTACATACGTGGTATTTCCTGGCCATCGATGAAAAATGCCCAATCTGCGCTTTTAACGATTTTCGATATTACGTTATTCTCAGCTACAATGTAAATTAATTGTACAACATTTGACGATGGATTACCATTCTATAATTAATATACTAAAACTCGCTCTACATTTGTTCCAATTGTGTTTATAATTATTAATAAAACGCGAAATAAAAATCATATAACTGCAAAACTATATATATTTAATATTTATAGACGTGGCCAAAAGCTGTTTACTGCGAAGAAGTACACTTATTATTGGTAGTTGACCTACCCTAAGAATATAAGATGTAGTCGCAAATTTGAGATGAAAAAAAAACAATTATTGGTTACATTTCGCTCAGTTTTCCCTATTGTGTAGGAGATTTAATTTTCAATAGTTGGAACCAGAAATATTATTTTTATTGTACCTACTATGCCCTTTTATAAAAGTAGTCTGTGTTTAAAATAAGTTTACTTTTATGAATGAGCGCATCAAGTTAATTATAGAGGCTAGAGACTAGAGAGCAAACTAGCGGGGTGGTGGAAAAGGATTGCGCATCCGTTTATGATTTTAAAAATATAGATTAAAATTCAAAATTGTATTTGTTTTTTATGTAATAATATAGTAGGATATAAATAAAAATACTTCCTATTACTCGTATATAATATTAGGCTGTATAATTATTAATTATATAAACATTTATTTTTTTCAAAACTTTCAAAACTGCTGACATCGTTGTAACGCCAAATCATTATAACTTTTTAGCTTTCTGCGTATTAAAAAATTAAACAGCTTTATAATCTAATAGGTGGAAAAATATGTAGACATAACTTCATTTTTTACCCTATTCCAGTTGTCTACTCAATATAATACTCGTCGTTGTATCTTTATCTATGTACGCCAATACTCAGGACACTCTTTTTCTTTTTCGTATTAAATACTACTTTAAAAATGTAATTATAGACATGAATATTGTTCTCGTTATGTTTACGCCAATTATTGGCACTTAAATGTTTTAAGTTAAGTTTTTTCTCACTTTTAAATGTAGGTAGATACTAGATACCTATATAGATACTAATTTGAACAAGGCACCAATATCAATATTTTGTAAGTCGTTAAAATAAACAAATAATATACAATTATTTTTTATTCTCTTATCATCGTAATAACAACTACGTGTTTATTTTATTATGATTCACATGCACGTAAGTATCACGTATTGGCATGTATCGTTAAGTACGTTAAAACGATGATATCGAAAAAATAAAAATGCCATAAAAAAAATAAAATTGATTACGAGCTCCTCGTGGTGGCCACACTACTCAGTAACCACGGTTAGGTCGCTTCAGGGATGACTGTCAGGGCTTCTGCGACACCTGTCTAGGCTTCTGAAATGACGGTCCCGTGGACGACGGTCGGTGGTTCTGCATTGACTGTCGAAGCTTCTGCAAAGGCGGTCGAGGCTTCTATCACGTCTGTCGATGCTTCTACGATGGCGGCCTAGGCTGCTGGGACGGCGGTCGGTGCTGCTTCTGTGAAGACTTTCGATGCTTCTGCGACGACAGTCACGGTGTCTGTGACGATAGTCGGGTTGTCTGTAGCGATAGTCACGTTGTCTGTGGCGATAGTCACGTTGTTTGTGGCGATAGTCAAGTGGTCTGAGGCGGTAGCCACGTTGTCTGTGACGACGTTCACGTTGTCTGTAACGACGACTACGTTGTCGGTAAAGACGGTCACGTTGTCTGTGATGACGGTCGATGCTTCTGCAACGACGTTCACAGCTTTGGCAAATAAGGCGGAAGCGGACGTCGCCAAAGTGGTCATTAGAAACGGACTGGCCGTCAACACTGTCAGTCAAGTCAGACAAGACTCCTTCCACTTTTATGATGGGCGATTTAACGTCCATGTCAGACATCTCAAAAACGTACGCCTAATAAGTACTATAAAAACAATCGAATGATCTATAAAACCATCCATTACAACGTGACTGTTACCGTGACAATCGTTGGTAATGCAATAATATTATTGTATAATAGAATGTATAGGATGATTCACCAAGCATGATCACACCTTTATTTTATTCAACTATGCAGTTATTCAAAATTTGATTTTTTGAATTTTTAAATATAGTTAAAGACCTTGTTTTCGAGTTCTTGGGGCATTTTGTACTTTTGAGTGTTTTGTGGAGATACTATCATTAGTGATTTCTGTTTTTGAATATTAATGAGAACACATTTTCCGCTGCTACTACTACTTATCTTCTAATAGCTAGATAATTTTTCTGAAAACTTTGACGTATCAAAATCAAAATTTGAGCGAATAATTTTTGCGTTACTTTACTTTGTGTACTATAAGAATAGTTTAATAGCAAAGAAACTACTAGGTACCTAATTAAAATTTTGAAATAGGCACATCAAAATTTAAAAAGTAATGATCCACTAAATAATTTACATAAAAAGAGGTTTGCAGTTGAAAAACAGAAGTTTGTATCATCATAAAGGACTCCTCAAGTACCTAGTAAAAAATAGTTCAAGAATTTGAAAAATGGTCCTTGAGTGAATTTAAAAATTTAAAAAATCAGGATTGGAATAATATCATTATTCAAGGAAAATATGGTGAGCTGACACATTTTTACAATGCAATTTTTCTGCAACAATACACACAATCATAAGATAAAAATAAATGTGTTTGAAATTCAACGTGATAAAATGTAGAAAACCACGAAAATGTTTTACATTTTAAGGGACAAAAAAAAAACAAACTTAACATATTATAGTATAATAATAATATATTATGCAAAAATATACGATGTAAAATTTAAAACTGTAATCCTAGACACACCACGGTACGAATTATTTATATCGAGTCAGATTTCAAATATTTACTTTACACGGAAATATGCAAATGCATTAAGACCTATTGCGATATAACATTATATTTTATAAATTATATATATACGCTGCGACGGCCTACGCACATTACGCCCGCGCGCGCATATTATTGTCTTTGCAGAGCGCTTTAAAAAAAAAAAAACGTATAACAATATATACGTATACACTGCAGGTATGCGTGAAATAATAATAATAATAATAATAATAATAACAACAATAATATATTCTATAGGTGTCTACCTACCGCGCCCTCGGTCCGGTTTGTGTAAAAATGCGCTGCGGCGATTTGGCACCGAGGTGGCCGGTGTGTATACAATGTATACGGGATGATTCTAAAGTCACATCGAACGATATTAAGCGTTGGTATAATAATATTAAGCTATGGTATACCTAGGTATACCGGCGACCGTATAAATCGCGGGTAAACGACCTGTTGTTATATGCCTACCTGCACCTTTGCATACCGCGATCGCAAAGATAAGCCAGCTGAGAGTCGCGAGTAGGTGCTAAATATGGTTTTTATTGAGATTTTTTTTTCGGGTACGCTGCCGATAAACGCCGTGCTGCAGTTTAAATAAGACTGTGGACGTCTGACCCGTAAATAGCAAGCCCGGGCATAAACTTGTTAAAAAGTAGTTGGGTAAGTAACTTTTCAACTTAATTTTTTATTTAATTAATTTTCATTAACTTGATTTTTAACTAAATTGTTTTAATATCGTATCTTATCGTATCGGCGACATGTGTGGGATTTCAGTGGGGTCACACAATTATTTTATAACTCACACTATATTATGCTCTGTTAAGACTCGACTGTTTAATAAATAGCCTAATAGGTATTATTTACTTCACCACCCGCCCCTGTAAAAATGTATTTCTGAAATAAATATGAGTTTTGAAAGCCGTACGAAAGCTTTTGAATCACTCTGTATTTTATTATAATGCATATTCGTCGACGTCGCAATATCACATCGCAGCGTGTTCGGACCTCGTGGTAGACGTCATGCGATCCGCTCGGAAAAAACTGTAAATATTTGATTAAAAAAAAAAAAAAATGATCAACCTAACCTGCGCTGTTGTGTTTCATTATTATAATATATTGGCAAAATATGACTGCGAGACGGATCGCGTGCCACGCTCAGACAACAACAACGGCTGTATGATGTATGAGAGAGATCAAAATTGCAGCTGATCTAGTGGGCTTAATTTTGAATTTTTTTTTCGGCATGTGTGTGCTGGAAGGTATCGGATAAAATATTCAAGGACAAAATATTTAAATCAAAATAACCAACGTATAAAAAACTAACGGATAAGACAAAAAATCTAAATTCAAAAAAAAAAATAGTAACATTATTTTTGTAAATTATAAATAGTTATAAATTGATCAATTTTATTATATTGAGGTATAATATGTTTATGAAATATTTCATTTGTAAATGAGTGGCAAATAATAAAATAATAGACAGCTCAAAATAGGCCAATAGATATGTACCTAGAATTAATTATTATAAACATTTGTCGATCATACTCAAATATAATCTAATTAATACTAATTTTTTTTCTAAACAGGCCATTTTCAATATTTATTGGATTTTTGCCCTATTTGTTGGTTTTTAACCATGGATTTTTTTCTGTTTTTCCGTTTGACCTTGGATATCTTGACCTAGATTAGTGCCGAGGATGGGTTAAATGTAAAAACATTTAAAACGCTGCAGAAATGGATTAAATTTGCAGTGGAAACTTATGTATAAATTAGAGTCATTAAGTCACAACCATGTCCACTTTGCCTACTTCATTACAAGGTAAGTTGGACACTTAGACACGTTTTGTGTGTTGTACACTTACACACAGCAGTAACCAGAACATTTGGTATTTGATGTAGGTGCCCATTATACTATTAATATAATATAATATCGGTGCATATTTTGATCCCGATCATGGTCGTAGGATGGAGAGGGGGGCTAAGAGGGCTTTATGCAACCGGAATTTTGTTTAGCCTACCTTTAAATTATTTTAAAGTTACATTTTTAGAATATAATATGTTGTGTACCTGAAACATTATAAGCTATGAGCCACACATGATTTTTAGTTTTGGATATATTTGTATATTTAAATAAGTGATTCTATTGGTGATAGATTATATTACTATAATAATTAGTTGAAATATGATAAATGATGACAAATACACATTTCTAAAAATACATTTAAAAAAAAACAAATCTTAAAACTAAATTAGAATAATTACTAACGAGTATGTTTATATATTTTTTATTTTCTTTCATAGTTCTGGACCTATTTTTTATGTAAACACATAGACGAGTTCCAATCTAAACAATAAAGGATTTACGTCAGGTTTTGAGCATTAGTTGAATCTGTTTTTTGTGTTAATATCAAAAATATGTCCAGAATAATTAAGAAGTAGAAAATCACAAAATTAATCATAAAATTAATTGTGTTTGTATTACCCATTTAATATTTCATCTGAAGCTGAAAAATGGTAAACAATAGAAAGATCGAGAAATATGAGCGATTTCGATGTTACTATTAAAATAGTTCATTTAATAATTATTACTATTGTGATACGATTAAGTTACCGCCACGGCCAGTCAAAATAGATTATGTTAATAAATTTGAAAATGTAAAAAAGAATGTAAAAAAGATTTTAAAATAAACTACTGCAAATTGTGCACCACACACTACACATGACGCTGCGAGTCAAAAGAAACTTTCAAAGTGTTTATTTTTACGAAAACTGTAGAAGAAACAGAATTAATGTGTTCAATTAAAATAGTCGGTGCATACATTAGAACAATAGCAACACGTACCATACACAATACAGTTGAGTTTCGTACAAAGAGTAGCTTTAAGTTTCCGGCCAATTACGAATTAAACTATTAGGCTTTATTAGGTATCAATTAGGTTTTCTCTGACATATTTGAATGTTTAAGGAAGTTTCTCAAAAATATTTGTCGTTTATTATAATTTATGACCGTATTATGTGTGCACTGTATAATGGTAGGTACCTATATATATCTAAGTATTGGGTACAGTGTATCTCTCAGTTTAAGAAGTTCTGTCAAGCCATAGCTTGTAAAAATTGTCCATTAATAATAAGTATGTGAATACACATTACTAACTAGCTGATCCTGCATAGCTGCACCCGTGAATAATTGAACTAAATGATAGGGCCCGGATTTGAAATCCTTAAAAACTATAATAAAAACTCTAAAAATAGCCAAATATAGCCGTTTGACTGACACAATATACCCTAAAAAATTAAGTACAGTTTAAACTTATTCATTTTTATTTAATAACAAAAAACAATTTATACGGTATTTTAGTGTTTAAAGATATTTAACAGTTCTATGGTTAAGCAATTATGAAGATACAATTGAAAATTACATATAGACGAAATATTTTATCGTCAAACAGCATTTTTACTGATCTTGTAATATTATTCATTATTAGCATAAAAACTATAATATTAAGATTGTGATAATTATTAATTATATACAAACAACTGAGAATAAGCAAACAATATACAAATATAGACTACCTAGCAATAAGTTCAAAATAAATGTTTTACATTTTTGAACTACGAATTGAGTTATTTACTTGGAATACATTGTTCCAGAGCACTCAAATAAAAATGTAGTTTGCATTAAAATCCGAGTCCTACATTATAATTAACATCTATTTTTACGTTTCATTAAATCGACATTCGACAACAAATAAATTCTAAACCTGTAATACCAATATTTATAATTGAATTTTGCTAAGTTATTGTTAATTATACATAATTTATAATTAACAGTATGGGAGAAGGTAGAATAAAATCATTTGTTTTTAAGATTAGCAGAAAAACAATTAAGAAGAATTGAAATAACAAGTTTGCATCAGAGCTGCAGCTTTTGAATTTTGTAGAAAACTAATGTTTTTTTTTAAAAAATATGATCAAGTAGGGCCTACTTTGACTATTTTTATAAAAAATAAAAAATTGTAATCAAATACTAATAATTACACCAATTTCTAAATCATCGTAGCCTTATGTATTCTAAAGCTACGGTGGACTGTCATCCATATTCCTTAGTAAGTTGTAAGTAGGCATGTATAAAGTTAAATTACTCAGAAACTACACATCCGTATTTAGGTTTATGATATGCTTTAACATTTTTGAGAAAAACATCTTCTGAATTATAGAAGTGTGATAGTTCTTATTAGAAAAAAAAAGTTTGTATCACACCATTACTTAAACAAACAAATGGAAGTAAAATGGAAGTATATAAGATAATAATAGTTTCTTTAAATACACTCGAGTGTTAATAAGAATATAGAATAAATTCATTAAAGGAAAAATGTGGATACGAATACTTGGTGACCAAGATTAAGATTGACAATCATCATTTTAAGTAATATATTATTGCATATATATATAATTCGAGCAGAAAGAACGTTTTATTTTTATGATACCATTCTGTAGATAAATTGTTGGACATCCCTACCATGGTTACGTGAGTATGCTAACTTAATTTAAAATTTAATTATTTAAATTAAAAAGACGATTCCTTCTATCAATTTTTACAAAAAAAAAAAACACTTATTTTTTCACTGCCATATTAAACATTTTCAAATATAACCCAGTTTAAAGTTGTTCACACCATTGTGAACAATAGTGTCCTACGCTGCAGGACACAATATATCGTTGTTATTTATATAAAATATAATATTATATCGATAAACGTTATGGGAAATGGGAATATCGATATATAATGATAGGAGGAAAATTACTCTTTATAATTAAGCGTTTTACACAAATAATAAGAATAATAAATAATAATTATATTACTATTATATTATGTATGTGAAAACTCGAGAAAACGTAAAAAAACAAATGTCATCTTTAAAAGTTTACGTAACGATTTAATATTTGTGCAGAAAATAGTAATACATTTCTTACAAATCTCCGACGGATTCAGTCATACACACGTGTTGGCTCACTGAGAGGTATATAAATGATAATAATAAAAGTCTGAATCATAATTCAAGCGACTTGTTATTATAAGAATATCATCCAAACGTTGTAATGATGCGTATATGATGCATAAATATGATTTATGATATTTATAAATTCCGCCCAAAGTTAGCAGGTTACAAGCTCACTGTAGAGACTCTGGTCAACGAATAATTATTGAGTAATGCCGTGATCATGGATAAAATAGTCAGTTGCGGAGACTGGAATTTTTATTTGGGGAAAGGAATTTATATTCATTATTTCTAAGATAAATCGCATGGCAGTGCTCCCCGCACTAATGTTATACATAAAAAAAGTCATCGGGTGGGGTTCATCTTCTAAATCGCTACCTCCCACTCCCCCTTCAATATTCTAATGAGAATATCATTTTTTTAGGTGTATTGAATATTACCTATACTTAAGTTTAAACAGGGCTTGAATTGAGAACAACTTAGAAGTGGGATGCAAAAATGTAAAAGTATTTACTATAGTAGGTATTAGTACTACACACATTTTTGCCAAAAAAATACATTTGAAAAGTTTAAGTGTGTATAAAATATAATAATATAGTTTAAAAGTTTCAAGTATCCACGAATAATATTTTTAATTTACAACAAAATAACATAAATCATTATTCTTGGTTATTTAATATGTAATTTCGTCCACATTTGAACATAAAAAATAATAAAACTGTATTTACATATATTTTTTGATTTTTAGTTACAGAATAAACTACTTGCGTGGATTTTTTTTTTAAATTTTCAACCATCACCTATAAAAGTTGAAAATTTACAAAATGCTTAACAATACAATTATTTGAACATTTTGAATGTTATGAATTTTGTCAAAATTCGAACTCTAAATGCTTATAAAAAAAATCGTGTCTATGTATATTTAATATTTTTTAACTGATATTGTCAATATATATCAGAAGCATTGTATTAAATTTTCAAGCTTTTTGGCCAAAAAAATACAATTTTAATAGGAATGTATACAGTTATAGAAAAAAAAAAAATTGAAAATTGTTAATGTCCGTATACAGCTCGAATGAGTAAACATATTTTAAAATTGTATCAAGTATGTGAACTGATAATATATGGTGTACATTTTTAGGATCTGCAGTTATTCGTTTTTATATCATAACAAGAAAAATGAGAAATGGAGTGAATATCTAATGTTGTAATATTTTGATGTTCAAGCGCTACCCTTAGATACATTTGTTTCTCTGTCCTACACAAGTACGCCACGGCTAATTTTCGTTCACTAGTTTCAATAGTGCACTGTTAGTTTTGATATTAAAGCGATTCGACCTATTATCAGACTTTTAGGTGAAAACATTATCTATGCTTTGGCGTCGAAATTTTTTTCGATATTTTAATTTTCATGCAAGATATGAAACATTTTAATTTAAGAATGCTCATATGGCCTTTGAAAATTAAATCTTATTTAATATAACAATAACATGATATCGAATAAAAGCAATACTCGAAATACGATAATCGAATAAAGTGTAAGCACAGATAATGTTCTTACCTAAAAGCATAATAATAAGTCAATTCATTGTGATATCAAAACAAACAAACAGCACACTATAGAAACTAGTGAACGAAAATTTGCTGTGCCGCGGCATACGCTTGTAAGACGGAGACAACAACGCACGTGCAGCGTCCTCTTAACACTGTTTATATCAAGGATCGCTATTCATGATGATAACACGACGGTCGACCAAGTCCTTACCATCAGCCGTAACTCCTTGATGACTTTCAGCTCTGCAATCACCCAATAATCACTCTATAACTAGATTGTCAGGAAAATGCATACAACACCATTGCTAAGACACCTACTACAATCAAGTTTATGTGGGGGTATATTCTATTCTCATATGTGGTATTACAGACAATGAAAATATCGGCTAATTAACTAACGAGGCAATTATTTTGCCTGCATCCACGACCATAACCAAACACTTCTGTACGAAGAAATAATAATAAAAATAAATGAACATGCACATTGCACATTACACACCACCTGGAGATTTGCAGGCAATAGAATCTTGGGAAGAAATGTCGGCCACTGGCAAACTAAAATGATTATTAAATCATAATATAAAATATAAATGACATACCACTCCACCTTTTATAAAGTTCATACCTACCACACAGACAAGAGCATTCCAACCTCTAATATACAATAATATGGATTATATTATAGGGTTATCACCAATATGCAAGCTCGCCACTCTAATAAATTAATTCTGATTTTCGATAATCCTAAACAACCATAATATCTTCAAAACATAGACTAACCTACAGAGTGTTGTACGCAGTTACGAACATTTTTTTTTTCGATTGAAAACCAACCATTTTTACTGTACATTATCAAGAAAATTATAGTTTTGAAAAGTTTGATGTATCTAAAGGTTAATGTATCAATAAATCCAAACTCAAACGAATAGTTCGAAGTGAGTCTTATGATTTTTAAAAATGTTTCACAGATGTATTTATACCTGTTAAATAAGGCATGCTATAAGAAAGGATGATGGCTGCTGTCCCTGCCTCATGCCTATCATCGTTGATAAATTATCGTTCCTAATTTTATTGTTAGTTGGCCCTCGCCGTCGCTCTTTAAACATCGATTTCAATTAACTGTGGCTTCCTAATTCAGTATACTACTTAAAAAATTTAATTTTATGTAGAGTTGGTTTTTATTTGGAGATAACGGATTAAAATGGAACAAAAAGCGACTCGTTCAAAGTTTGTCGATGGTCAAAAAAAAAGACAATCCCGTTTTAAACCATGGGACGTCTGGTCACCCTCAGTCCATAATTAACTAGTCAAGTGTATAATTAATGTAAATCTAGGCTAACGAGTACGAAACAGTGACCCAGTTGTCGAAGCCCTTACAAAAAATTATGAAATACATATTCTATATTATATCGAAATGCAACACTAGAAAGTTAATGACAAATAAACGTAGTATTTGCTTTCCCGGCAGATTTTCGTCAAACGCGACTTAAAACTAATACGGGAAAACGGACCCCTAAACTAAGTGTTTGGGTTATTCTGATGGTTCTGTTATATCATGTAAACATTATAAAACGTATTCAAAAGTTTACTTCAGCTCTAATTTGGCAGTTTTACAGAGCGGACGCCAATTTGTAGTAATCGATTAGCTGAATTTATTATACGCATAATTTTATCTTTCATCGTGCTTTGTTTTACTACTTCCCCACTATGTCTATAGAGTGCCAGCTTATAATGCCAATTTTAGCAGCACATTTTGGAGCTAGAATTAAAAGTAATGGGAATACCGAATAATGAAAACGAGAACAGCTTAAGAATAGTAAAATAAGTTGGAAAATATGCAATGTCGATATGACAGATGGAAAAGCCAGGAGAATAGTTTTAAAAAGTCTAAATCTAAGTACTAGTACCTAAAAATGTTGTGAAATTTGAAAAGAAACATAAGATAAGTTAATTAATTTGAGGCTAAAAATTACTAGACTAAATACCAATGCGCTTTTCAACAATTGGACTACTAAAAACATGATATTACTAAAGAAAAAATGTTCATTTTTAAGTAGGTGCTAAAAAACACCTAAATAAATATGTTTTGTTATGAATACTTTGAATATAATAAAGTGAAATTGTTAATAGAACTGAATTTAAAAATATAAGATCAACCAAATCAACAGAAGCAAAAATAAAAATGTTTACATCTGTAACTCAATATAATGTAAACAATTGTACGAAGATAAGACTTACAAGTAATAATCACCATAGGATTTCACCTGAGATTTTAAATTCTATAAAAAAAAAAAAGAGAGCCAGGAGGGATAAACTGCATACCATAATCAGATATCAAACTTTAAACACAGCGTAAATAAATAAATAAATAAATAAGAAACAAACTAATAGATATAATTAAAAAAAACAAAATATGAAATGTTAAGAGAAAAACATTTTTAAAAAAAAGGTAAGAACCCAAAATGAATAATTTATTTTAGTCAATAATAAAGGAACTAACAACAGGAACGTGCAATTACCTTGCAGTTAAAAGATAAATATAAATAATCAATTACACTAATCAAATTCAGTCCCTTTTTTTAATGTAGCAAACAATCTTAACTCATTTTTTTTTATCTCAATGGGGAAGTGTATACCCAAACATTGATACTGATATTATCGGCAAGTAGGTACTTATCATTTCCGCTGTAAAGTTGTATTGGTGTCGAGAGTACTTGATGAGTTAAATTTGAATTTAATGATAATTGCATACGAAAAATTATTTTTAGCCAAAACGGTCGGTCGGACTATATTACTAAGTTAACTTTACTGTACAGGGAGGTTAGTCCAATCATGTGTCTACGTTTTTTTCATCTCATAATGAATTTATCAAGTCCTCATTTTTGGAATTGTTAAATATGTTCAAAGGCAACTTTTTCAATTTTTTTATTTTTTTGTGATACTTAAAGAGTGCCCCTTTACTGTACATTATTTAGTGGATAATTTTTTTAAAAATGTTGATGTACTGAATTCGAAATTTGAATCAGTAGTTTCTTAGTTATTAAAATGTTTTAACTAAGGAAGTCCTTATAAATGGTTTAGCAAAAATATAAAATAGACGTAATATTGGAACTATAGTATTTATTATACTGGAACCATTTTTACAAATTATTATTATTAATGGCTACAATTTTAGACAAACCTAAATATCTTATAGATGCATTATTACCTTTTATCCTTAAAAAACAAAGTTAAATAACTTAAAAACAATTAAGTAGAAGGAATTTTGTTTATGATACGTCGAATTTTTAAGAAAAATTATCCACTAAATGATTTACAGTTAGAAGAGAAGGTTTTCTTTTAAAAAACAGACGTTTGTATCTACTTAAGTATTAGGTACAGAACAACTCTAGGATTTGAAAGTATGGTTTTTAAGTATATTTAAACATTTCAAAAATCAGATTTTGAATAACTGCATTATTGTAGAAATAGAGGGTGACCATGCTTGATGAATCACTCTGTATATTTATATTACTGTATAGTAATTTATTTTATCATCAGTAATATAAAATGCGCTATATTATAGGCTTGTAGTATAAATTGGCAAAAGCTTTTTAGCGAATATTTGATTCAGTATAAAAATGATGATTTAAGTAACACTGGTAACAGTGGAATGATTCAAGTTTCTTCAATTTATACTCTTTTAATTACATTAAAAAAGATTAAAATCGAGATTTTACGCGTTCATCCAAGTGCATTGAAATTTAACTTCAAACACTCAGAAATGAATATTGTAGTTCAAGCTAACATTTTTTTAAAATTACAATTTGAACAATTTATGAGGAATTTTAAAGCTTTTTGACAAAGCAACCATTTTTTTAATTAACATGTATACAAAAAAAAAAAAAAATTAAAAATAATTATAAATAGCTTACAAAGAATCAAATTAAAAAAAAAAAAAAAAAAAATTAAAAATAATTATAAATAGCTTACAAAGAATCAAATTATTTAGAAAATTACTGTATGCCTAGAAAATACTATTATAAATATTTTTGGTCAATTATAAAGTACGATTACTCATTTTTGAATTACGTATACCAAAATAAGAAAATTTATTTGGTCAAGAGCTGGTTTTCCGTGTTTTTTATTTGTTTTCCCCAATTTTAAAGAAAAAAACTGAGAAATCGTTATGTTGAAAAGATATTGAAGCATTTTTCTACTACCTATTAAAAGAGTTTTTAGACCTCAAAAATATTAAAATATTAAACACATAATATTGTAAAATCAATATATTCATCGCTGAAAATAAATAAATAATAAGTTATAATGTATCTCAATATTAATATATAAATAAGTAATAACTACTATAATCATTATATTATGTTAGATTATTTAAAAAACCGAAATATTAATATCATTGATTTAAAGGCGAGAAGTAATCAGTCCACAGTGTAAGACATAATATCAATAAACGTCGTTTAAAAAATATTAAAAAAATAGATTGTAGATTTTTTATTCGTATTTTTAATGCGATTTTACTTGAATGCAATGCACTAGATTCATTTGAAATAATCATAATATCTCATCTCCCTATCACGGGGAGAGGGGGAGTGCTGATAAGACTAATATTTTGAATTCCAACCTAATTATAGTCTGTTTGATGGTTTTTCGGAAATTTTGGAAAGAAAAAATAGAATTTGAACATAGGTACCATGAAAAAAAATAATATTACAAAATCATAATATTGTGGTTTCGGAGAAAATACACAATCGGAAAATTGCTCTATTGCACAGGTTTGAAAGTACATATTTTATACTAACTTAGAACAAACAACAAATATCTTAGGAATATTCATAGAACTCGGCAAAACCTTTGATAGTATTTCTCACATTCAGTTATTAAATATTCTTAAATGTATAGGTGTTGTAGGAAATCCTTTTGATCTTTTTGAATATTTCTCTAAAAACAGAAAATTACTAGGTAGTCAGAATTTTAATACCACTAAGCAATGACCTAATAATCACCAACAGAGTCCTTCCTCACAGAGTTATCTGTACCTTTATCTTTATCTGTTATCCTATGACCTTTATTATACACGATAATATACTTAGCTGCATTAGGTAACTTTAAACTTGCATCGTGAAATGTTTTAATACCTACGGAGATTATGATAGGTAGGTAGGGCTTTAATTCTATTAGAAACTAGCTGTGAAAAAGCTCACTACTGACCGCAGTTAATGATGTATGTAAAATAGATTAACGATTGCTAACCATCCCTAGAACTAAAGCTTAAAATCTAAAATGTAAATGTGTGTTTGTAAATCTATAAGTTCAGTTTCTCCAAATATATATCCAAATGAATAATAATAATAATAATAAATTAAATGATTATTTTACCAATGGAATAGACATCTTGCTCAGTAGTGAATTTATTAGGCTAATTTATTGTAGTTGTTATTATTATTATTTTTTTTTTTTGTGGGATAGTTCGGAAGGGAGTTTTTTAAATTTAGCAGGTCTTTGTGTTAGAAGGATCGGTACACTTGTTTGCGCATGTGTGCCAAGAGTGTGTTGCTAGAAACCCACCCGGGTGGTCACCCATCCGGGAGCTAACAACGTCAGAAGGTACGTACACTCAGAATGTTTTCGCAGATTGAGCGTACGGCCGCACTTCACCAAGCCACTGCTATTATTATTATGGTTATTGTTAAAATTTTTATTCTTATCATAATTATATTTATATATGATTATTTAAAATTGTATAAGTACATTGTTTTATTTTATTTTCAAATATTTTATGACTAAAATCCTTCAATAAGTCTAATATAGTTTAAATTGTCTATAACCTTGAGGTTAATGTAAAAATTGATTTCATTCCGTATACATTATAACGAACATTTTATTTTGATTTTATTTCAACGATTTTTCTGAAAAATGTAGGTACTTATTAAAACTGTTGTTGTGTTCATAATGTTTTATGATTTCGGTAAAGAAATAATTTAATTGGCATTTTATTATTTTTTATAGATAAATACTAAATGTTTACCCTATATGATGGTATAATAATATTATATAGTGTGAGGATTTGAAAAAAAAGTGTTCTACCAGACGTTATCATATTAATACAGTATATGTATAGCAATCTCAGCGGCGACCTTCTAAAGTCTTTGCAATTTATGGGTGAAAGCCCGTTTCAGGACGAACCTTGTCGAATGCACCTGCCGTCTGCCGACGACGGCCAGGTGGCAGCTGGGCGGCGTCGACCATTTCAGATTTGTTTTCAAAGACCTACATACATATTGTAGTACGGTGGTTCGTTAGGATTATATTATATTGTATGTACATACTAATAGCACCCTCGTAAATCTGAGTTTTGTTTTCATTAAGTTGTCGAAACGTCCGTAAGAATACTGAACATAATATTCTACAATATTATATAGGTTATGAAATACAAATTTTGGATGAAAATCTATAGAGTACGGTGTTACTTAAGCAGGGCGTGGGGATGAGGAATTTGCTTATATTTTCTTTCGGGTTGACGTGAAATCAAACAGAGTCGTCTATGGAAATTCGTGTGACCCTATACTGTGATTTCAGACACGTCATTTTTCAAGTTCTTATTTTTGTTGCTTTTTTCTAATGTATTTTACCAGCTGTTTGTTTGTTTTTGTTTCAATTCGAAGACGACGCACTGGCAAAAATACAGATTCAAAAAAGTATGCTCAGCTCAGGCTGCACAACACCTAGTAATTTATAACACATTATTGTGCACATGGAGATCACAGAAGTTAGTTTTTTGAAGTGATATTTCAAATTATTGTTTTAGCGTTCACAATGAACACATGAGTTATTTTTTTCTCACTTATTGTTTTGAAGATTTTAGGTGCCTTAAGTACCAAACTCTGGTTACCAATCTGTAAACGTTGCGTTAAAGCGTGTAAAACTCCATATTATATTTACACATTATACACCTCGCAAACATATTTTTTTTCCTTTCGAAATCATGTGCGTCAGTTGTAAATTTGTAACTATTGGTGAAATGTTGTCCACCGCTTTTTCTGTATGTAAACGTGTACAGTTATCCACTATTATAGGTTCTATATTATCAAGTTATTGTACGCGTACAGTATTTTGTACCTCAAATTAACAAGAAATCGGCAGAATCGCGAAAACCCGGAGCACATGGCGGTTGGGTATGCATGGCATAATATAATATCGCGGTCACCGTGTAAGTTGTTCGTAGGAACAACTATTTTCAATTTAAAAATCGACTTTATTACATTATGGTATTATGATTAAAATCATAATTACATATAAGTCCTCGAAAGAGTTCAGATGAGAATTCGGTTCTTTTCAGCACTCGACTTATTCCTGATCAAGGTTAGGTTAGGTGATGAGTATAATATGATATTACTATTACAATGTGCTGCTCAATCTAGATCATTTTAACTCGATATGAATCTCTATCTATTTATCTTATAATATTGGCACAAAAATAATTTAAGTTTTTTTCTTATTCATCTATTCAAATTGAATGGCTATCCATGATATAGCTATAATATTGTTTTGTAACAAGATTTTCAATATTATTATCGATTTACACATCCAATACATTGGATTTTTTTATATTTGGGAGATGTTAATTGTTTAAGCTATTTTCAATATATTCTATTTTCTTACGAAGTCCTATATTAATTTTGTAATAAATTATGTAAAATTTAAGTATAGTTTTAGTATAGGTATTTAATATAGTTGTTCAGTGTGTGTAAACTGTAGGTAATTATTAATTAACAATCATATATTTTAAAATAGTACATGTTGTAGGCAAGTTTCAAATTGTGTACAAATTATTAGTCTTTTTTCTAAATAATTATCAAGATAAAGATTTTAAGTATTATCCATTATCTTATCCAAACACGTTTTCAATGAATTATCTATTATTCTATCTATAGATATTTTTCGGGTCATATTTGAACCTCACAAACATGCTTTTTCAATGCACAACTACAAATGTTTTAGTGTACAATGTGCATTTCACTGCACATTTAATAGTTATCAATTAGACATAAAAAAGTTGGCGCAAGATGTAGGTACTCACGTTTATCTAAAGTTATAATACTATTATTATTATTTATTGTATATTCATTATTAAAAATTTATTATTGGTGTGGTCGAATTCAAACGTCTGTAGGTTTAAATTTTTTCCAACATTACCTGCAATCGTCCAAAAACCGGGTACTGCGTTTTTGTTTAAATTATGAAATTTCTGTGACTCCAATGAAAATATGATGTGTAAAAATATACGAACTTCTTGTCTCTACAATATGAAACTGTTATATCATTGTATTCATGATATTCTATGAACAACATTATATATCTATAACGGAATTATTATATGCGAACATATTATCTTTAGATACAAAACGGTTTCACCATAAAGATATTTTTCTGTTTTATTGCATATTATTAAAAAAAAAAATGTATGAAATATTATGCGCACTGCATATGAAACATTTGAAGTACTAGTTCTACTTTAAAAAAAGAACTGCTTTCTGCAGACGCGCAATGAAAAAAATATACATCGTTGGTAAACCGTCGATTTCCTCGGTATAGCTACTGTTTATATTATGGTATCCAAAATTTTAAATATTGTGGTTTAAAAAAAAAAAATTCATGAAATATTTATTTCAGACCCCAGTCACCACTCAGTACTCTTGAGTTTCGTAAACATATTGATATGGCCAGCCTACACTTAAGATCCGGGTGGTTTTTTTAGGCCCAAACAGCCCTACAGATTTTACTTTCATGTAATTTATACAACATGTTATTCTTATAGCATACACTATGTGTTTGTTTTTGTCATTTCTGGTATTTCAACCGTAATAATATAATTGAAATATAATTGAAATATACATTTATCTATAATATATGGCGAGCATGAGTTTGATAGGCTCAAAATTGTTCAATATTTGTTGACTAAGAAGTAAAAACAAAATACATCACATTTTAAGGTGAATAGTATAATATCGGTACCAAGGCTGGGTAAGTCAACTACATTTTTATCCGAGTTAAATTCAGTTGATGGTACATTTTCAAAAAAAAATTTAAAATAGTTAGATGATTATTTTTTTAATTTAAGAAAAATACATTTCAAAAAATGTATAGATGTTACAGACAAAAGTCAAAATCAACGAACCTCAGCAATTTCCTTGTGAAATTCCAACTGCCTGCGGTACTTATGGCAGTAGATTTTACAGCGAAAAAGTCGAAATATGACTTTTGCCCAAGTACTTTGGCCAGTTCAAGTTTTACCCGGATATAACAGAGGTTTACCCGATTTCGACTTTTACCTCAGCCAATGGATAGTTCAAAATGAATGCTATAAAAAATAAGTTATTTTAATTGAAAAATTCTGGCTAATAGCAACAATTAGTCAATTTAAGAACCATATTTTTAATTGTTTATATTGTTAATAAAAATAACCGCATAATAGTTTATTTATATAACCACTTTAATTTGTTTGAAAGTAACTCGTTATTTATTTAGTTAAAATTAGGTATAATCAACGTTAGTTATTGAACTCGTTTATACCTACCGCACTGATTAGTGTACATCATTGTAGGGCTCTAGATTATTTCTCTAGGTTTATTCAAATGTGTAAATTTTAATCATTATAAATCCTAGCAAATGAGTATCATAAATTACATAATAAACCTTGAAAATACATAAATTTATGTTCCTAAAGTTTACCATTTTTTGAAAATAGTATTTCTACATCATTTTATGTCATTGCAAAACAATGGATAAAACATAATATTTTTTTATAGTTATTTTTATGGATCGAAGTACTCAGAAAAATATCTGCTTCTAAATATGAAATAAAAAAATGTTTTCTGTTATACAAAAACGAAAAAACTTATAAAATAATACCAATAAAAAACTGGTTAAAATATTTAATCGTTTTCAAAAATTGTGTTTTGCAATGTCATCGAAATATGTAAAAGTAATAAATAATACTAAAAAAAAAAAAAATTAAAACACCAAATCAACTGGTGTAGATACTCAAATGGATCCTCTAAATGTATTAATAAAATAATATACATTTATTAAAAAAATGTTATACTTGTTTATTTAACTCTTGTGATGATTTAATTTAAATGCGTGCATTTATACTGCACAATGAACTCCAATTTAAATTAAATTGTATATATTTTATTGACATTATTGTGGTACAGTATTCATTTCCGGGGTGATGAAACGATGTTTTTTTTTTTTTTACTAAATTTCGGTATGTTTACACGCAGGTTATGCTCGAGTAGAGAATTACAAACGCAGATAATATTATACTGCGTCGGTATTGAATAATATATAATATGCTTGGCAACAAAATCTTAGAAACAAATAACGGTTTGAGTCGTGTGGGTGTACCTAAGTGAGCGATTACAACATAAATATACACGCGTTTAGTTCGTCATATAAATAATTTGTATTTGAATGTGTAAATAATACAACGGGATCATGAAGGAAATATGTGTTCAACAAATATGTTTTTTTCATTCATAACTGTTTAAAGGTTAAACGATATGAGTGAAGGATTATGTTGGTAATACGTGTATAAAATAAAATAACTTCATATATTATAATCTAGCTATGATACGGAGTGGCTCACCCCATTTTTGTATATCTTTAAACTCATAGTCATAAAGAAAATATGCTTATTTAACGACTATTTTTTTAAGCAATAAATTTGATGTATATAATTTAAGGTAAGTATACTGTGCTAATTTTTTTAAATTGTGAATCACATTTTTTTCTGCAATTATGAATAAAAAGATGGCTTTTTAGAAAATGTCGATGTCTCTATTTCGATCTACCATTAGAAGCATTTATTTGTTAGTACTTAAATATGTACTAAGGATAGAAGGATAAGTAAATGAGAATATTGGTTTGAATTTAGGGGCTATGATGATTTTAAAACTTAAGTTACTATTTATACTTAAATCTATAGACGTCAAATAATTTCTAAAAACTATTGGAGTAGGTATACCCGTACAATAAATATGTCGAGATCTATAATTTTACAAATATTTTATATTTTGGTAAACCATTTTTAAGGACTATTATTCTTAGTATAGTATTGTACATTTTATCATCTCAGAAACTAACTCTTTAATATTTTTACTTGGATACATTGACGTTTTCAAAACGATCACTTGTATGCCTGATAAAAAACTGAAAAAAGCTAGGTTCTCGTTTAAAAAAGTATTTGGTACCTCCCCACGAGGCACTCTTTTCAATGGGGTACAAAAAAATGTGTTTGAAAACGCTCAGGTCCTTCAAAGTATTAAATAATTCAAAATGTAAAAAAAAAAAATCAGAAATTTGAACGGATTCTCTGTCAAACGATATGTAAAATTCGCGGGGTGAACGTGCCCGGTGAATCCACCCTGTACATATTATACTACGTACAATACAAATCGAGAGACGATACAAAAATTAAAAACCATTTCGTCCGGACCGCAATCTCCGATGTTTTGATTCAATCCTAACCTACAACACCGCAAGTAAGTGTTACCTACCTGTATACCACGATAAATATATATGTATCGCGTACAGAGATCTCCCCGAGCGGTAACTGACGGGTATTATGGCAGGTCGCCCCGACCGAACAACTCCGTCGAATCTCACAGACACTCGTATTATTACTGTCTGTATATATATGTATGTATGTATAATAGCTGATAATGCAGTTGGGTTAACTAGCAGGGAAAAAAAATATTAATCTCGCCTCATCACTTCATTAAACGTCGGGGGCACTTGTTCCACCGAATTTATGTGCTGTTGATTTAAACCGTCGATGATGCGGCGTATTGTAATATATTATTGTATTGCCATCGTGTGTGTGTGTGTGTGTGTGTGTGTGTGTGTGTGCGTGTGCGTGTGTCCGTATGAAAATGTATATAGGTAATAATAATACGTTTATATTATAAGTACCTACACAATAATGCATTATAATGGGTACGCGTTCCCTGTGTATACATATACACGTCTAATATATAGATGATGTTATAAGATATTATATGCTGCCCGTTCGATCGAATCTACATAAACTATATTATTATACTAACGAACGGGCTGAAGAATAACTCGGGCATTATACAATCGAAACCTGTCCCTTTGTTTTTTTTTTCGGTATTTTTTTCTTATAACTATATTATTTATACAGCTGCGTATTCCGCTTTAAAGACGTCGCGTCGTTGTTTCAGACCCAAATGTGTTTGTAATAATCTTTTTTACGCATCGATTTCATATATACCAAATACCTATCCATAGTAATAATAATAATAATAATAATAATAATAATAATAAATCCCGTCGATTTAAATAAAAAACCGTATGTATTCAAAACGATTTCTATTCCTACAGTATTACACAACCATCGTATAAGAAGCGCGGTGCCGCGCAACGTATTTTTCTGAAAACCAAATGGTCGGAAATAAGAATTTTTATAGATTTCTTCGGTTTTCACAACGGTATCGTTTTCTTTCTCGCTTTGTTTTCGCACAAACTTAGTTCGGACGGAAAATACAGAAGCGATATAAAATGACAGAATAAATTGCAACGCGCAATAGCACGGGTACCTCAAATTTTCTATAAACGAAAATGTGGAAAAACTTTAATACTTTTAGAAGTCATATCACGAGCATTCGGCGACGTCCTTGGCACTTACTCGTCCATATATATAGGTACCTACCATAATATCATATGTTGTATACCGCCTACACGGTTTTAGATTTATATTGGCAAAGGTAATACGAGGAGTAATTGTTGCAGTGCCTATATATATCTGTATAAATACTGTTCACACGTCTGCTTGTACTTACACGTTTCCAATATCGAGGCTAATGCGTGTAAAATGATAGCTCGTTAACGTCGAGAAAAATGAAATAAAAAATCGATAGAAAAGTGTTACGAACACTTATCACATATATGTATAACACATATTGTAATATACTAATATAATGCAATACGTAAGATAATACATCAGCAAATATATACGGGATAATCCATTAACGCACTCACGATTGAAATTTTCGGAAACGGTTTTTGAAAATATTGATTATTTTAGGTGTGCCCAAGTCATTGCAAAACAACACAACATGTTTTTGGATATTTTATTTTTTATCGTTATTATTTTTTATTCAAAAGTTTTATGCACCATGAGATGTCAAGTGAAGTTTTTGAAAATTATAATAATCCTGCACACAATGGGCATGGGTGGCAATTCATTCAAATTTCACGCACATGAATTTTAATGGAAAAATATGTATGGCACCGTTAACTATATTCTTAACACGCCACACCGTAAAACAACCAAAACGTTAAATTATTATCATTAAATAATATGCGGACGAAGCACCAAAACATTTCCAATGTTAAGTCCGATGGTGTCTTAGAATTCAACTTTTACACAATATTATGTATTTATCCAGAGTTGGTATAGCGATTGCCCCGGACTGGTGGTCGAGGATAAAATATAAATACGGGGTCCGTGGTAGACGTGCTTTGGTAGAGAACGATTTCGAAAATTTGCCGAATCATGTATATTTTAATAATCATTTATGTACACACACGATTCCGCAAATCGCATATACCGGATAAACTTATACACGCGATTCCGCACGATTTTAAATGCAACGTTGCCATGACATTCGTTTGTTCTCGTTATAATAATATTGTGAATACTTGTATTATATTATTATAATTTAAAAAAATAACAATAACTCAACAGTCGAGAGAACGTGTGTCAAGTGTATGATATATTTATTACAATATTACATACAATTAAAATAGATAGTTGTCTTAAAAGTTTTTCATTGTACGAGTCGCACGGGTTGTCCGACAAATCCATTATTTAAAAAAAAAAAAGCTAATTACAATATTTGTCCATATTTTATAAGATTTTAATATTTTTTAATTATTATTATTAAGAAATACTTAATGGTATAGGTAAGTTTATAATTAAAAGAAAAAAACTATGAATGTGTCAGAACATGATTAAATATGAGAACTCCAACCATTTCTTATGTGAAGTTACTGTAGTCTTATTAATGGTCGTCAAAAAACAAATCATATCGTTTAAAAATATTGACTCGTGTAGTTTAAAGTTTCCATAAAAAGTAGAGACTCTTGGGTTTGGTCATATAAACAATTACTAAACATTTAATGAATCAATAGTTAACTCTAATGGTCCCTTAAACATGATTTAGTGGTTCATTAAATTTTAGTGAACCGTTAAATTAATCAATTTTTTATGAAACTCGGCATTATAAAGTGTAAACTTAAATGGTGTTTTTTCGGAAGTTTCGTTTTTTGGAGTAATTCGTTTTATTTATGTGCAAGGCTTTAATCAGGGGGGAAGGGTTAGGGTTCAACTCCCCCCCGAATTATTTTGAAATAAGATTTAATTTTTTTTTAAATAAAGATTAATTTAATTAAAATTATATTTTCATATTTTATTATATAATATAACATATTTGTACTCTAACCCCCCCCCCCCCAGATATTTTTTCTGGCTACGGCCTTGTTTGTGTGTATGTGTGTATGTGTGTATGTGTGTGTGTGTGTGACTGCATAATGATCTATTGTAGAAAATTTTATTTTCGTTTATTTTGTATATGTTTTTTGTAACACTCACAACAATTTTTTTAATCGTCAGGTGCATCCCGAACGACTCCTGTCGATATCAAATTGGTATATGATATTTTATATAATTTTTATAATTTGTATACAATATAAATTTTAAAAAAAAACACCAACATAATTTCTAACCACTTTTAAGAAAGTCCGAAGTAAGTAATGGGAAGGAATTTGTGTTGTAAAAAACTGGAGCCTTATGGGAATTTACCTTTTGTAAAACGGTTGCTGTTCAGAAAATAGGAGCCGAATGGACTAGGTCCAAATCTTTATGTGGATTCGTGTAGGTATGCATCAGTAGTGGATTTAAAACGGGAGTCAGATTGGCCTGCCACCTTCCCCCGTGTAACCCACTAACCCCATGGACCTTATCTTTGCTATAAATATCCTAAGTATCTATAATTGTGACACACAACTCTTATTAGTTTCTTAAACTAATTTATTCTATTAAACTTTTATACCTACGTACGAACAGTTATTTTGCACAATAATTAATAATATAAAATTCCTTTATAGTCTATATCAGTTTTTATTAATGTTTTTATCAATGGAATCTTTTTTAATTTCCATTTTTACAATGCAACAAAAATAACAATTTTATAATTTTTTAGGTAGATACCTAATAATATTTATTTAATTCAAAAATATTTTCAACATTTACTGAAAGTTCTTAAAATAACAGACACTCAGGACTTTTTAATTTTAATTTTAATGAGATGAATGGTAGGTATGAGTGGTATGACATTTTTACACGCATACCTATTTGATATGAGGCTTATTGGATGAAAGTTAAATTCTCATGTCAAGTTCAGCATCAAGTCTGTTGCGGTATTTAATTTTTGTCGATGTATTATAGCTGAGAACACCATTTCACGATTACGTCGTAATTAATCTTACGTTATCGACCGCAAACTTAATCTTAAGTTCAAAAGTCAATTAATTATATCGATCAAATAACATTAAAACTTTCTATTATAATATGAGAGATGAGTGATTCAACCATACGACATATATCGGCATACGATTAAAAATTATCAAAATGTGAATATATATATTTTTAGTTAGGTTGTTTAAAGTAATTTTGAATGTTTTGAAAATAGCACTCAAGTTTCATCTTGCTCTTAAATGATCGTCAAGGAACACAACTTATTAAACAATGCTTTCTACTATTAAAACTAATGAGGGTGTTTTTTATAAACATGTAAATATTACTAACTATTGTTTTGAACAATTTTTGTCCCACAAAAAAAAAATCCTAGATCTGCTATTGCGCATTGGCATATATTAATATTAAATTTGTGTAGTCGTGTAGGGTTCTGTATGTATGAACAAGGACAATTGCTATTAATTTTTAGGTATATAAATAATTGTATCAAAATCAACACCATTCCACAAATTTATGATTACAATAATTTATATACGACTACGAACCTGGACTCTATCATAGGTGCTGTTAGTTAAGATGACGTCTTGTGTTTATTATTATAAATCATGGATGCAAAGGATGAATATTTTTAAATGCATTGTCTGTGAGCGAGGGAGACCATTGTAACTTGATAATTTAAAATAGTGCAGGCTAAGACATCGTTTTTCCCGCTGTTTGAAGCTGTAAATCGTTGAATATTGCAATTTACAACACCTTATTTTGTTTTTTTAAAGCGTTGTGCTTGAGCTTGAATATTGTTCTTTTTTTGTGTGCATTTTATGTAATTTTACTAATCACCTAATACCTAATTTGACATTATAGTATTTATATTGTAAGAAATACACTTAAAGCTTTCCTCTTCATGATAGTTGGTCTTATAATCAAGCATATACATTTAATGTATTTACACTAATTTTATTATTCTACAGCATTTTAAGGTCTTCCAGTTTGCAGCAATGGATTTATTATTTTTTTTTTACATATTTTATTTGAAAAGTAGCTAGATGTGTGTCACAAACAAACTATATTTTTGAACACAAAATATAAAGCAGTACATAATATTTCATTCTCCTTAAAAAAAAAAAAAACAACGAAATATCTAGGATGCCAAAAATGTATGTTTTCTATAAAAGGCGCACTTAACGAAGAAATCATATGTATAAATCAACGTATACATTTTTTTATCAGTGTGAATTTAAACTAAAATGTATAAGTAATGTAATATTTTTTTTTGTTTCATCAAGTTTTACTTCTAATAGTAATAATAACTTGTATTTATGCAGTATAATAAGCACAGCTGTTGTCGAAGCAGAAACAGTAAAAAAAACATATATATATATGTATTTTACTATATTTTATTATATGAATCAAATTTAACTATTTAATATTATAATAAATAATTCATTGAATTTAAAATTTTTATTACACAACAAGTATAAAACTATATTGAAAGAAACTAAAAAGTGATATTTTTTATAGTATAAAACAAAAAAAATAATAACATATACTCGACACTGTGGAAAATTGATCGGTTTTCTTCATTAATGAGTCCTTGCAAATGGATATTTGATATCATAGATTAGCATAGTTAATACAATTTTAATCATCTCGTTTATAATAATATATTATGTTATATATATCATGCAACGATTTATCAGTCCACGACGAATAATAATAATAATAATAATAATACATAGAAACATCAAACAGATAGCATTAAGGCATTTCAAAACAAGACCCACAGACAAATTAATTAAAATAAAAACAACCTATCGGTTTAATACTCGTTTGATACGTCTTACATTAACCACCACCATTAACCTGAACCATTAAAGAAACGACCGCGTATTAGCAATGTATTTATTGCTATATTATATATTAATATATTATAAATATATATATACATTATACACATTACATATACATGCATATATGATATTATTATATATTTTCAACGAGACGCGATTAGCAATAAACTTAACTATAAATTATTATTATAATATTGTATGCATAATATTAATACACATAATTATGTACAGGGTGCACTCCACGTGTGTTCTGCAATCCGCTTTCGTCATATATTTACACACTTACACGCACCGGCCTACAATTATGTTGGAAATTATATAAGGTACCTATATGCAAAGATGGCCAAGTTAATGATAGAAATTGACATGTGTAATTTGTGTTAAGTTTATAACTTTAGTCTTTAAGTTATGATAGCTAACTGTGGTTACAACCAACAGTAAATTTAACTATATACGTAGAATAGTTTAAAGTTAATACTATGGAATAAACCATTTTTAACTCGAAAGAGTTATAACTAAAAGAAGTTTGATAAATTTTTTTTACTCACCAACTGATCACACATAGTGATTGCGTAACTACATGTTTTCTTTAAATAATAACTAAATATTTTTTTTAAGCATCTTAGTATTCCTACTTTTAGCACAGCAGCTGCAGCGGTTTTGGCAATAAATTACGAGTTTCTTATTCACCAATTCAAATCATTTTTTTTTCATTTAATATCATTATGTATGGAATGATTAAGCAAAATAATAATTTATTTATATTAATAAGAAAATTCAGTAATAGATATAATATGTATTGATAATATTCATATGTTCTTAAATGAATGTATTATTTTAAAAATTAACTAGAAAATGCTAACTTAGTACAAAGGATACTTGTTTTAACTAGTTAAGTAATTAAATTCATTATAAAAGTTATTGATCGAGTTAACAAGTTAAAAAAGGCAAGTTTTTAGCTACTTGATACCTCAACCTTTGATATAATATTTATATTTCACAAGTTCATCTCCTCACTTCCAGGCAAATTACAAAATCAATACGTTGTAATATTCTAACTATTATATATATTTGATAAGGTCTTATATTAGTAATTCTGCTTTCGAGATATTTATTTAAATAATTGCCCGTCTCAGAACAAAATTAACGAGAGTAAATGTTTATTTATTAATCGAGTTTAAATAAATAAAAAAATATAAAATAATGAATGTGATGGGCTAGTATTTTAATGCATTCGCAGTTTTGTCTTAGTGTACTCTATTGTTTCCCAACAAGTGAATAGTATGACTTAACTTGTTTCTTATTTTAGAAGATATCTACTGCATAGATTATATTTCAAATACAATTTTTATTAGGCACTTTTAAGAACATTTTCAATTTCTAGAAAATGATTACATTATTCAAAACTATATCCATACACTAATGACAACAAGTATATTTTATGTAATAGACATTCCAATAAATACAAAAATATTCTCCTTCGCGAATATGAATATTATAAATTTTACATAATAATTGTTCAGAAACAAAAATATCAATTACGAAAAAATGGAGTTCACAATATAATATAGGTACTTACATAAAATAAAAAGGTGCATAATAATAATACACATAGCCAAAACGAATACATTATTAATTTTAATTTTTAAAAAACATATTTTCTATTATCGAAAAAATATTTCAAATAAATAGTGATGATAAAAAATATTAATTTTTTCTAGAACATATTGCACCCTAATTATTTCCTGAATAAACGATTAGATAAATTATAATATATTATGATGTTTACCCTCTAAATTTAACTTTAGCAATACAAGTGTAATAAATGAGTGTTTGGCATTTTATTTTTTTCCTCGGCTTGTATACTAAATAATTTTGAAAAATTTTAATTTATATTGAGCATGATATTAATTTTTCATTATTTTAAAATTAAGTATGTAGGTAAAGTGAACCTTTTTATAATATTTATTTAACATAGTACCTATTGTGTTTGATTTATTTTTTTTTAAATTTATATTTTGTTACAACTGCAGTGTGCTAGCTTGAATTGAATTTCACGTTGCATTTTCATAGCTGTTACAAGTCTAAAGTCCCACAAAAGTTGAGGTAACTTTTAAGTTAAGACTTTTTAAAATTATCATAGCTCCGATCATAGCTATTACTTAAAAAAATAATATCAATAAATGACTAAGGTAATAATTTTTTTTTTAAATTTTATCTTTAGTCAATTAACTCTAGTTTTAAAAACTACCTGAGTTAAATGGACTATTGGTAACTTAAAATTTGGTTAATAAGTACGTTTGGAAGGCGGACGTGCGGGTGGAGCGCTTTGATAAACCAAAAATAATAATAATAATTTGAAAAAACGTTGTAAATATATTATATTATACGCTCCAGTATATAATACGGGCTTCTATGTACCTACTTATTGCTATGATCGTGGAGACCAACCTAAATTTTTTTAATGGAAGTCCGTATCAATTTTTCGTCCAAATTGAATCAAGCATCAAATCGAGCGTTCTATAATATGTAATAATATATATATATATATAATAAATAATTCCGGTTTAACGTAATAGTATTTTATTTTTTTCCAAAACGATTTCGCAATTCCGCGAGAAGATTTCGTGTTTTTTTTATTATTATTACTATTATTATTATTATTATTATTATTATTATTTCTTGGACAAGCCGAGCCCCCTCGAGCTATTTCTATTTATGCGAAATCCGATATCTGCGTATAAAATGATATAATATTATAATAATATTATATACACAAATACACATTTGATGCCATTGTATTATCGTGGTCCCGTGTAACGCCATTCATTTCAAATATTTAATTACAGCTGCGGGTATACAAACAATAAATTATGTATTACACATTTTAAAATAACACAAACCTGTCTCATATCCATGTATATATATATATATACAAGTACGCTTACGACATCGTAACGCGACGCGCCAGATTTAGAGAAGCGTGGAGGCCCCGGGACCAATATCATAATAATAATATTATTATTATTGTGCCCACCGAGAAGAGAGTCTGCAGCTTGTGCGCGCTTGCATTATTACTTATTAATGACGAATACCGCATTCTTGTTTTATTACAATATATTATATACTATTATGTATATACTGGATGTTTCAACTATCACGCTCGCCCCCGTTCATCCTCCGATATCGAGTCTATTCGGATTTTGATGTTTTCGGAATTTTCGAATAGGTATAATAGATTAAGGACGGTATTTTTTCAAATACTAAGATTAGATTTTTTTCTATCAGTTGAACAGTTCCCTGTGGCAATAAAAAATCCGTTTTATTTCCAAATGAGAACCTCCTGGATTTTATATCGCAAAGGCTGAGTCTATGATTTTTTTTTTTTTTTTTAATATTTATGTGCCTTAATTAAAATTCCAACCATAGTATTTTTGGAGCTTTTAGACTTTGCATACAATAGATAATTTAGTTCTCAAAAATGTCTCACAAAAATACAAAATCGAACATAGGTTTTAACTATTTTTACACAGACTTCTACAATTTGTATCAGATTAGTTTATCAATATTAATTGGTAATTACAATAAAAATCATCATAGATGGTCATAAAGTTAGTCCCTTCTCTCATATCGGCAAAATTAATCCAAAATAGTGCAAATATTTAGGAAATAATTATTGAGAATTGGCTTTTAGAATATTTAAAAATTATGTATTGTATGTAGACCACATATTTTCCAAAATCTATTATTATACTTATTTTTTAGCATACAAAGCTTAATAACTCAAAATGGACTCTTTCAAATTTCGATTTAGATACATTGACATTTTCATAAGACTTAATCTGCTTGACAATTGGAAGGAAACAATATAAGTTCTCATTTAATTCAATTTGGTATCAAAATTCAATAGGTAGGTGCAAAAAAAATTCATCATCAAAGGAAAAATGGTAGTGAGCATGATTGTTCAATCATCCTGTATATACAGGCTGCCAGATGTTCGAGAACCGATATAAGGTCGATCGAAAACCTTCGGCCCCGATGCCGAAACGTTCGTTTGTATACTAGATTTGGGTCAGGAGATTTACAGATGAATCGATTTTAGTTTGTGTATTATATTGTTTGATTTAAACTTTTATGAAAATTGAAAAATAAAAAGTCGGATATAAAAGTGTGCTACGATGTCCCCAGCTAGAGACGTAAATGAGACGATGTTGCGTGAGTTTACGGTGCGTGTCAAAATTATATAAGAAACGTAAATCAGTGGTTAAATATAAAACTGTCATTGTTTTATTCGAACTGATTTTTTTTTTATGTGTTTGATATCATAAATGTATAATAATATTATATCACAGTACAGTGATCGAACTATAATGTCCATAAATCATCTCGACGCAATATATTATATATTTTTATAAAATATACGATTTATGATGATGCTATGGAGGAGAATACTTGGAATACAATTTACAAGTGACCAGTCAGACAAAAATATAGACTTAAATAGTAACCTAACTTAGTCAATCATCACTCATCAATTATATATTTTTAAACTTAATACTTACGATCTATTTGCCAAAGCACAATTATTATACGATTTGATGAAAGTAAAAACAAAAACAAAATACAAAAAGTGAGTCCAACCAATGATAATAACCCTTCCGACAGATGAAGTTATTAAATATTTAGATTAACTTTTGATTAGTTAATTATTTGAGATACCTCAACAGCACCAATGTCAGACTTTGGTGTCATTGTAATTTTTAAGTTATTTGAAATTAATATCTTTGGGATACATTGTAATTTTCTATGGAACTGTATATTATGGAAGTACATTACATAAACATTATAATTTCCATTTATTATAATTATTATTTTTTATAAATACAATAATTTGTACAAAACAACTTATATTTTAAATCTATGTAGTATTATATTTTGAGAAAAAAAATTAAGTTGTTATAGCTATATTATAATATTATACAACCGTCAATAAACTGATAAGTAACTGCATATTATACATTTGTGGAACTATGGCCTGCGCCAACTAGGCCCTGACTCAGGCTAATAAGTCCCGTGTACATGGATATACATGGATATTATTTTAAATGTTATAAAACAAATTATGTACAAATGTGAAAAAAATGTAAGAAATTAATAATCGTAGTTACCTAACAGTTTACAGTAAATTTAATAAAATAGTATTATATAGTGTTATATATATGTATGTTACACAACAGGCCATCGAAATCATTTTCAAAAGTTTTTAAATTATCTTTATTTATTTTTAGAAAATGTAGCTTGCTCATAGGTGTATGCGTACCGGGTTTTATCGTTTTTGCCTATTGTGTTTAAATTTCCTAATCGGCAATCCCCAAATACATTGTCATGCCATTGCTTATTTGACGACCGTACCCACTGGTGAACGGACTGTGGAGCGATGCCAGCAGGTTAGCAAAATAAACAAGTGAATTACCAATTTTATTTTTATTTTAAGTGTTAAATTTAATGCATTTTTGGATCAATCTGTAATTATTATCTTGTGTTCTTGTCCACCCACTATTTATACTATAAGGCTTACATCATATTATTAATATACCATGGATGGCTTATAACTTGATTACCAACATTAGGGACGAGTCTTCGAATTACAGGTTCGATGTGCGAATGTGCGCCGTGGCTCCATCCATATAGCATAATATGCGCAACTTTTAATGTAATAAAAAACATTGGTTTATCACCTTCCCCGCCCCTTATTTAGTGTGGGTATGATAGACTACCATACTTTCTGATAGTGCTTAATAATTATAATAATATTGAAAACTCAAATTTGACACGAATTCTCAACAACTATAGTCCAAGTGAAATACAGTCTTAGGAAATCCTATCATTAAAATTACTGTCATGAATGGCTATTCTAATGAAAATGCCTAATTCTGTCTATGTGCATATCGTAAATTAGTTAGAAATCGTTTAGTTGGATAAGTTACTTTAAAAAAAATTAACTCGTTAATCAACGTGTAACTTATTAGTTAGTATTTAAAAAGTAATTTAACTTTAATTTTTAAACTCTTCAATGTCCGCCTTACAGTTGACGCAGACGCATACTATTATAATTGTATAGACCATGTAGGGAAAATATATTATATACTGAATGTCCTGCCCGACGTTGGACGAGCCAAACATTTGTGTTTTTTATAAATATAATAATTTTACAATTATTGTGAAAAAATTTACCATATTTCTACTAATTATTATAATATGTAAGCAATGGGAACATTTTCCGGGAATTTTTTTCCATTTATTCCCCACATAAAATATCATTCAGAATATTACAAACATTTAAATGAGGCAAATCGGTTCAGCCGTTCTCGATTGGTGCTCCTCTTACCAATGAACGGCTTTTCATTTTTATTACATGAGGTTATATAAATGTATACGAACAATTTTAAAGATCATAATATTTACTTTGTCCCTGTGCATACACAGTTAACGGTCAGAAAAATAAAAACCAGGTACAAGACAATTATTCACACACATACACAAAAAAAAAATCACAAATACAATAATAATATTGTCACCGGTAACTTCGCAAATAATATATTTAATATTATTTTGAAATATTTATGTTGAAGAAGCTCGTCATGAATTATTAATAATTATAGTGCTAGTGCATAATTTAATTTAAACCGTTTATTATAGTGTTGAGAACTTCAAACCTATTATACGACGAATCTCCTATATTGTCTCTAGCCTGCCTTACCGTTATCAATTATTGCAGGTGTACTCAGCCGGTGGTACAACTATATTTAGTTACGATAATAATACGATATTGTGTAATTATTATTGCAAACATCAATAGCTAACCATTATAGGATATTTATTCCTTACGATTTCCCTACTGCATGTTATACGATTTATGATCGTAAATTATTGATTACGACAAATATCAAATTACACGTCATAGTTTTGCTCCGATATGTACATACCCAAGTCACCGTTACATTCAAACAGAAATCATTTTTGGCGAATGTAGTATTTTTTTTTTTTAATTTTTCATTTTATGGGAGTGACGTTCCCTAGAGCCATATACAAATGACGATATCGTAATTATTTGTACTGCTCAATGTTTATATATTTATGATTTATGTATAAGGTTTGTTTATTTAACTTGTTTGCTTGATAGAATTTGCCAATACGTTTTGCGTAGAATATATTTATATTTGCGTAGGTAACACCGACGAGTTATAAGAAAGAAAATTATTCAATTCAATTACATATATTCAGTAGGTAGGTATATATATATAGTTGTTGAAATGGAAAAAAGAAAGCAAGAAAACTAGTGTGTACCGGAATCGTACTTGTAAAACAGTTTTCTTATAATATAAGGATGCCACCCAAGGGACGTCCACAAGACTTGAATGAGAGGGGGTAAAGGGAGCATTCAACTTCCCCCCCTGTCTTTGATGTTGTTTTATGTATAAAATATTATACAAACATTGTATAATGCATATTCTATATTATTGAGTTAGCTTTTCCTTAAACATTGGCCCATATGGGATCACCACTGCAAGAGTAAACGGTGATTGTTGTATTTTAAGTTATAAGTTTTAACAATGAGTACTGGCCAGGTATCATTTATTTTTGATTACAGCTTTAATTTATTTTGTTCGATATTACGGATGACATTTGTTCTTGTTATTAAAATCACAAATGTTTAATTATTTAAATAAGTTAATCATAATTATAAGTAACTTTTACAAAAAAAGAATTAATATTATGATTATCGATGAGAATTTTTTTTTTTAATGACCGTTCCACAAGTATTGTATAACAGTAGGAAATGTCGTACAACATACCTATTTACAGCCACTCATGCCGGACCGATGTCTAAATTCTATATTAGGTAATCAATATTCCACTTAATCACGCACTATTATACCAGTTGAATGGTATGGGGATGAATCTTATCAAGGAATACTTTAATAAGTTTATTATTTCAAAGAGTATAAATGTAGGTGAAAAAAGACCTTTAATACAGTTTCTAGTAGTTAAAAAAAAGCATTTTTAAAATATATATATATTACATATCTCTTTTATTCTTAACATTTAAAATGTTTTTAATAAAATAAAGTTTTAATTTCATGTTCCGAAGCAGATGCTTTTTTAAGCATCTCGATGCATACAAATCTAATTTAGAACGATTAATTCATATGTTACAACTTACATGTATTTTAAGTTTAGATTGTAGGAGTGGAGCGGTACCTGTTTACCTCAAAATGTTAGTCCACTACTCCGTTTATCTAAACTTTAAATATTTATAACTCATGAACTACTTATCTTAAATTTGATTTTTATTTTTTCGAAATGTTTAGCAAAATATTGTGCTTTCGATGATAAAATAAAAATTGTATATCGTAATAGATTAAAAAAAGAAATACACTTATGAAATATAATAAGCATAAAAATTATTTTTAAACATAATTTTTTATAAAAAAAATTTTTGTGTATAACGACTTGAAACTTTGTAAAAAAATTTTCAAGAACATTAATACTTCTTGAATGATGATTGTTTTATGTTAAATGAATCGCCCGCTATTAATATATCATATATTTTTACTGATTTCACCATGAATTAAGAATTAGGATATATTTTAAAAGATAATTAATTGTAGATTGGATTTAATTTACTCTTATTAAAAATTGGATACATTTCATTAAAACATTAAAAATTGAGGTTTCTTACACAATGATATCTATTTTCTTTACTAAAATTTAAAACCATATGTGAGTAAAATATACTTCATAATATATTTCTTCTTAGACAATATTCATTAATCTCTTTGGTTAAACATCCAAACACTTTCTGATCTTATCCGATGTCCCTCGGGGAGCCATTTTAGTTTTAAATTGTATCATTAGGCAATATTGTTTTTTCAGTAATTACTCTATATTGTTGATAAGCCAAGGGAATCTATCATGTATTTGGATACATGTTTGCTGTGTTTTAAGTTTGTTTGTGAGTTTTGCTATTTTCTGACTACATATTATATGCGTAATAATTAAATATACTCAAATTCAAACAATCAAATGTCGTATTTTCAGGTTTTGTTTTAATATATCTGACTGATTTATATTGCAGGGAGTCATTGACTCTACCGGTTTGTTAAAAAGACTCATCATTCGTGTCCTAGATAACACCAAGCTTCAGGAGTAATATAACCTACTCGAGTCTAGAAGTCGGACTAATTTGGCAAAATCTAACAATCTTTTAACCTTTAATAATATGATGACGTCTATAGCCGATAATAATAGTTAAGACTTTTTTTTTTAACAAAGTGTGTCCGTTGTATGTTACTTGGGCCCATTGGACGTAACATTACAATGCAGATATAATTTATAAATTACATAATTACTTGATTAGGTAATAATAATAAAAAATAATGAAAAACATTTAATTTAATGTAATTAAAGTATTCGATACAATTTAAAATGTATTTATAAGGTGAGTTGTTGATAGGAACTGGATGAGCTTGGAGAGGTTGTTGGTTTCAGAGTTTAGTATTTTAGCTGGTTATCGGGTACTTGGAATTGTCTTTTCTCCTTGCCGTATATTCTGAATTCAATTAGAATATCTCTTACTGTAAGAGAGACCATACAACATGAACAATTAGGGGGGAGGGGGTTGGTATTCACTCTTCATTAAATGTAAGTGAGTAAGACGAGCGTGTGTTTTCCTAAGACGGTCGAAGGAGATCTCGTGTTTTCTCGCGGTGTTGACGGGAAAGAGAAACGATTGAACGGATTTTTTAATAATTTTGTTAGTTTTTGTTAGACGATTGCTTATGACCGTTCTTGTAAACATTTAAATAAGTATTCCAAATATCTGTTAAACTATAGTTTTGATTGTAAACGTTTTGCCATCCAAAAGCCGAACGTCGTTATAGTTAAATAAATACAAACATATTACAATATTGTTATTACACCCAACCTCGACCGAGGAAGCGCTATACTATAATGTCAACCCATAAAAAAAAACTCCGCTGGTCTTAATGACATTATGAACTCAAGTTCATATGATGCAATAAACAATAAGCATACCAAACATATATACATGTACGACAATATGCTGTCCGACGATAATATTGTCGAGTGAAATGGAAAAACAAAAAACACGTAGGTTCGCATAATAATCAGTGATGCATACAAATGAGCACGTACGCTCGCGGGTAAGCCAAGACGCAGTGGTTGCATATCGAATATTTTATCATAATACCATTTATCCTCGCAGTAGCCGATTGGCGTCACTACCAATGGACCGGTTGATGGTAATAATAATAATCATATATTGTAAAGGTATATCCTGTATATTATTATTATTTTAGCCTCGACCGTGGTATATACGGACGTCGCAAAGACTGTCACCCGTGCCCCTATATAATATGTTATATATTGCATTTTATTTATATAAATGCCCGCGCGCATACGCGCATTATAGTAATATTATAATATAAGGTAAATAATTATAATAATAATATAATACCTATGCGAAACCCATTAATCATCAATCATCGTACATTATTATTATACGCGTATGGGCATATAACGCGTCTATAGTCAGCAATCTGCGGTGGTTAACATAAAATATTATCTATATTCCAATAGGAGGTATACCTACATATGATAAAAGTGTATATAATTACGACTGCGATTTTTTTCTTTCCGCATTTATATTCACTTATTGCAAACACGGGACGTTTTCTTGTTTATATATTATTTTTATTATTTAGTTATAACCTATATACTTGTAAAGGTACCGTTAGTGTTCCGTATTTTAGACCATCGGATACCTATATTATATCTACCATACCGGCTATATATGCGGTTTAGGAGAAAAAAAACTCCAATAATTGCTGTGTGTGTAACATCCAGAAATAAAGCGTAGGCATCTATAACATATACCTGCCAATACACCCTTCATATAAGTCGTGCCTACTATATTTTGGAAAATCGATCAAAGTATATTTAAATGAGCTCCTTCAAAAAACTAGTTTTTACATGGTAGATAGGTACCTACCTATACATATTTCTTTTTTGTATTGTGCTAATACGTTTACCGATTAAAACGCAATACAGTGCGCTTTATAACATCATTATAATATTTATTATACGATGTGGTTACACCCACCACCCACACGTGTGTGCTATACACCGAGTTACTACGAAATTGATTGGAAAATATGACACGCCAGTCTGTCAGATATGTGATATATTTCGCTGAAATATTGAAATAAAATCCATTATAGTTTTATCGTGATCAATATGTAAAAAGTGATAATTTACAATATTATATTCATAAATGCTTGTTGTGACACTATAGATGAACGTTCAACGTACTTACTCATAAAACAATTTGAAAATACATTTAGTACAGAATCATGGGTAGTTCAGCAAAACGTTAATATAATATACACGTATCCGAGCTATACTGGAGAAAAAACGAATTAAAAACTAAAAGTTAAGTTATAAATTAAGTTCATTAACAACTTGTACACCATAACAACTTGTACTTTCTGAATAAATAATTAAAATTTGTTAGGTTTAATTGTAGAGTGAATTGACCTATTACCAAATTTAGAATTAAAAATATTATCTAGTCGATCACGTGGGTTTTTTTATATTTTAATTTTAAGGCATGTTATAAGCATTATAAAATATACAAAAAATTTACTTTTTTCAAATGGTCATAACTCACTTTAAAATTGAAATATAAAAAAAAACAGCCATGTCATCGTTAATGTAGTTACTTCTAATTTTGGTAATGTGTCAATCGACTTTAAAATTAAACACAACAAAGTTAAATGAATTATTCAGAGTGTACAATTTTTTATGTTATGTGTTTGTAAAACGGAGACAAGGCATGCGGGTCCTCTTAACTTTTAAATTATTAAGTTCTTTCCATTGATGTAAACTTAATACAAAAACAAGTTACTTTCAACTAGATACAAGTTAAGTTAATTTATAAATAATAATTGTGATAAAACAATTAAGATGTGAAAATTTAATTTCTCGTTACCATAACCCAGAATTGTTGAATATGATTAACTAGTTTTTGATGCCGCATTGTGATTCCAAAAAAAATAGTGATGCTTGCTAATAAAAGAAGTAGATAGTATAATTATCGAAATAGTAAATGATTAATGTTTATAAAATCTATATAATATATTATACTCATTGATATTTTTAACAGAATATGATAACATTAATGTATTGTATACAGTTAAATAAGTTAGGTATTAAAAGTGAAGTGCTTCTTAATCGTATAGTTTTAAACAATTAATTATGGCTATGTACAACAGTTAAAAGTTAACTTGAGCTACCAAGTTAATTGTCAGCTTCTATTCAACTCGTATACAAACTCAGTGTAAAAAAAATTGACGTAAACATTAAATTTCGACTTATTTGAAATTATTAACAAACTTCACTAAGTTAAAATTGACCATCAACTTGCCCAGTCTATATGTTAGGTTAGGTTTAAACCTATATGTTTCTTGTATGATCTGCTACTATGACAATTATTGTTTTTCGTAGAAAAATTTGAACTTTTTTTAGGGCTATTTATTATATTTTTTTAATGGGTAATAAGTAGGCACAATATTATGCATTAGATTTTCAACACAACACCAGACGCATGCAATTCAATATTCACAATAATTGTGATGTCTTGTAAAATATATAAATTTCAAACATAGAATTAAGATTACATGGCGCCGGGGCGTCGTTAATACCAAAAGTTACCGACGGAACATTGACTTCGGTATGATATTATATTACCGGTCGTGTATAGGAATGCGATACAACGTCCGATACTGCCATGTGCGATAATATTATAATAATTGCGTATTTACATTCCCCGTAAATATGACTTGACATCTACGTTTAAGTTTAGTGCTACAAATCAACACATTTAGATTTTTGTTAACACAAGTTGTGAGTAGGTACATAGATAATCTAGTTAATTTTTGTTTTCGCTTAAGTTGGAATCGAGACCCATTTCGCCTAAACTTAACCTTTCCCGTCATTGTGCAATGGTTTTTCTGTAATATTTGAGTTTCAATTATCTTAATCCGGAGAACACCATGATTAGGTGCAACACAATATTTATAAATACAGACTAGTCGTCGTCGTGATCTCATAACAAGATCTACTAATGACATACAGGTAACGCTATATGTAGCCACGTAGGTACCTATTTTTTAAACATGCTGACTTTATTTTATGCTTAAATTAAGCATTGTTATATTATATAGTTCTAATTTTTTGAATTTTGAAATAAATTTGAAAACCATATTTTTAAATAGTTGAATTTTTTTGAACTAATTAATGATGATCCTGTGACAATATAAACTTCTGTTTTTTTAGTGGAAATTCCCCTTCTCCACTCTTAGTTATTTAGTAGATATTTTTTTTAGAATTTTGATGTATCTAAATCAAAATTAAAGAGAATAGTTTTTGAGTTATATAAATTTGTACCGTACTAAGGATAATATATTGTGTACTTTTATATGGGTTAACGATGAGAGCTTAAGTAATTTGAAAATGTTGGTAATTATTTTTGATGTATCTGTATAAGTTATTTATAAAAATGATCCAAGTATAATAGATAATACATTTAAAAACCATTTTTAAGGATTATTAACCTTAGTTTATTACATTTGAATTAGTCAGAAACTACTCATTAGAATTTTAGATTGGATATATTCAAATTTTCAAGAAATTCACCTGCTGAATAATTGACAGTAAAAAAAGGGGGAAAGGAGATTTCATTTGAAAAATAATATACGTTTTTATTGCCTGATTTTGTACACTCCTTATAAGTAATACAAAATTAACAGAAATTCGAAAATGTGGTCTGAAGGTAGGTATACTTAACGCAATCAGACATTGATTAAAATATGTACTATTAAATGGAAAAATGAGGATGAGCGTGCTTAAAAAGCACCCTGTATACTAAACATATTCAAAATAAAATTTTTGTTTCCCTACCATCCATTGTAATTGTTGTTCTTGATAAAATTAAGTGTTTCCATTTTTTTCGATTTATTTTTTTAAGTTTTTTGTCGATGTTTTCGGTTTTTCATTTGATTAACACATGATCACCATTCATTGTTATTAAAACCGTTACAATTTTGAAGATAAAAACATCAATCAGAATTAATTTTAAAAATTATCAAAAGAGCTTTAAATTATGTATTATGCATATTTTTGATCACGTGATTATTTTGTTTTTTTATACTGACAAGTATGCCCAATAAAATATACCAATTTAGCGAAAATTAGATAAAAAAATAATTTTGTGACCATACACGTGACCGAACATTTTTTTATCCGAAGAAGTATTTTGTACAATATTACTAAGAGGTGGCGGTACCTATCTGATTAGTGTATTAAAATACAGTTTTGCTTTCATAAACACGTTTTCTCGTTCAAAACCTCTACATCTATCTATAGGGACTTAGCTGCAACTCTTTCATATCACCCTAATAATATTATATTATCATCATAAAACTCTTCTATAGCCGTACAGTATATACTCAATACCTCATTGTACCTATATACATACTCACACACCGTATTATTTAATACGTATTTGGCATTGCCCATATTATAAAGTTATCATATTATTATTTTAATGTAGCCAATGTTGTTGGTACATCTTCATTATAACATACTAAAAACAACATACCTTTAATGGTTTTAGAGTGAGATGAGGTTTTCTGAATCTGATAATTATATACATGCTGGTATCAGGTAGGTAGGTATACAGAAATGTATGCGGTTTTAATAATGGCGAAAAAATATATTATTATTTGCTCAACGGCTCTGCCACATATTATAATAAACGTCATGTACCCCACAACGGGTTTTCAATTATCGGACGTAATATCTTTATTCGAACTCAATATTTAAAAATACTTGTTTAAAATAATTAAAGCATTTGCTTTAAACGTTTTGCAAATTGTTTAAAACGATTAAAATATATTATGTTTAAAACACTTTTTTTGTTGGTAGTCTCTCGTAGAATGGATATAATATTATTATTGTGGTTTACTATTAATTGATTTTTAGGGTGAATCGACCTATTTTTAAAACCTATAGGTAATAGCGGTATCTGCAGTGTTTGTACATCGGTCTTGTACGATCTTTTAATTTTTAAGCGAGTTATGATTATGTACAATTATAGTACAATTTATTAAAAATATCGATAACTTGCAGCTCAAAAATAAATTAAAATATCGTAAACACCAATAAGTACAAACACGGATAACTTTCTTGCACCATTAATTTCGGTGATGTTATGTCAATTCACTCTAACAATACAATATTGATTTTTTGCTTAACCCAAATTTGATTACATTTGAAAATGTATGTACTTATCCAATACTTGCTGATATTTCTATGTTTCACCAAAAATAAAAAATAAATTACTTTTAAAACTCATACGATTATATATATTTTTTTTTTTAACAGAACAACATTGTTTAAATACTTTTAACAGAAAATACTTTTTTTATTCCAAACTAAAAAAAATATACCATTAGGCATCATACTCTATATATTGATGGTGTCGATTCGGTACTATAATGCGTTCCATATTTTCATTAGTTCCGGAAATACATTAATATAATTTACACATTATCGTAATCTTTCCGTATTGTGTGACGTGCACACGCGTTATTATATTGCAGAGACACGGTTTGAGAAAACTCGGTTTTTAGAACGTTTAAATCTAGTACAAGCAAATGCCCAAGAACAATTTAGTGCTGTTACTCCACAATCGATTATAGTTGAAACGTATGTGTATATGGATAGTTCTCAGATGTAGGTAGGTATTTACTGTTTGATTTAATTAATGTGACAACGAAATAAAATACCTCATTATACCTACTATTAATTCATTGATGATGAAAAGTGAACAGAAAATTGTTAAGCTGTTAGGCATGCACAAAATACAAGAGTTAAGAATAGGTCATAGGAATTTATGATGCAAATAGTTTAGTTTCATGTGGTCCACAATAACAGAATTCAAAAACATGTATAGGGTATAGTGACTCTTGAGTAATATAAGTAACTAAGATACAGATAATATACTCTATATATAAGATAAGTGTACCCTGTTTTTGTGGACACACTTTGCGTATACCTAAGGTTTTACAACATAATATAATGTCTGTAGATTTGACGACGCCACGGGCTAAACATCAAACAAATACATATTTCTCGATCGACTTGGAAATTAAATTACTTTGGACTTCATACCTAATCGCATTACCTACACGATAAGTCAATATCGATCGCACCACACGTCATCATTATGTCCATTGCAAATAAATAATATAATATCTAAAATGAACGAGGCGAGCTATTGAAATAGATATATAATATTATTATATATGAGTGAAATATTTTACCAAATATCATTTGACGTGCGTCTCTTGACCGTCTTCGATTGAAGATTTATTGCCTCACATAATGTATATATGCGAACAAAGCATAGGTACTCCTCTACCTACCATATATACACCATAATAATGTAATTACTAGCGATTCGTACGAGCAGCACGTCATTATAGTTCGTATCGGATTGTCCGTGCGCGAACGTTGAACGGGAAAATGGATAATGGTGGCTAATTATTTTTCACGAATGAAAAATGATCGTCGTCGGCGGCAGTCGTGTCGATAAAAATGAACTCAATGTTATATTATTACAGTTATTGTTATTATCATTATTAAACAGCGAGTGACATGTGAGCACGTGCTGTTTTGAGTGTTAATTGATAACAACATGTGAGGCGGAGGGCACTGGGATGAAGAGGCGGCGGTGGGCACTGGAAAGAAGAGGAGGGGAGGAGTGATGTCTCCTCTACTGTCCCACAAATTCTCTTATTTGTGTCGTTGGTACTAGCAGGGCAATGTAATTATTGGCAATGCAATAATTTAAATGTAATACCTGCTGGGTTGTGATTTTGTAACATTTGTTTAATCCTGATGAAATGTTCAAGTTTCGTAATTCAGAGAACTGAAATTTAACATTTTATTTTGAATATTTGGAGATTTTAGTGATATTTCTGGACTTTTCGAGATTTTTGCATTTCGATCTATTTTTAATCAAAATTGGTCATATCTATGAAATAAAAAGTGTTTTTACTTATTGTCTAAATTTAAAAGTAAATATCGATGAAGTAAAATAGACCGACTGATTTTGTTTTGGTTTTGATTTTAAACTTTTATTATTTGTTGATTTTGATGGTCCCCTTTTTTGCCATTTAAGGATGCGATTATCATCAAAAGAGTGTTAAAAGCGTTAGGTATATAGTATATTAATATTTAATATTTTAATACAGACAACTAATGTACTTGTACAATGTTCATATTATATTAGTTTTTTTTCCGTTGAACTAGTTGTAGTTATTCTTTGTTGAGTCTTAAGTTGTCCTTAATAGTGTCGGTTCTGATTTTTCCAATTTTTCGCAATCCTATAAAATTTTAAAATTATATTTTATATAGCAGTTGCTACCTTGAATGGACCGTCCGATACCTATTCAAGAGGTTGATAAGGTATATTATATCAACAAAAATAACTTGACAGGAAAAACTATAACATCTCATTGATATTTTTTTTTGTTATCTGGAAGATGAGAACTTTTTTCGGGTCGGATCAAAGTTCGAATTTTCATTTTCTTTAAATAATGCTAGAATAGTACGCGCGAATCATTCAAATAAATATTTTAGTTTCTATAATTATAATTTTGAAAATCAGGCTTTGAACTGACCTGCAAAATGTTCTCTGATTTCGAATGGAAAATGAATGGAAACTGACTATTCTACATGGCTTGAAGGTTTTCCTGTAAAGCATGTTTTCGTACCAAAAATGCACCGGCTCCGACGCTCTTAACTTTGTTTAAAAAATTCTAATTTTTGCATATTATTTAATTATTTTGTTGATTTTATTGTTTATTTTTAGCATGTGTTCGGTGATATTTAAAGAAATATTAAAGAGTATTTGCAATTTTTTAGTACTATAAAATACCAGCCTTGATTATTACTTATTTTATACACTCCCCCCCCCCCCCGTTATAAGAAATTCTTGGGCTTGCCACTGAATATGTGTGTGTAGTAAAATCAAACGACTGAAACCCGTAATGTAGGTGTTGATGTATTTCACTATAAATGCGATCTGTATTGGTGTGAAGTTCTGCTTGGATGCTTAGCCCACCCCAAAAGTTGCAGAATTCATCTTAAATGTTCGAGTAATTTTCCTAAATCCTCCCAAAACTGTTTCCAAGTATAAATACCCCTGCAAAGCTGTCGATCAAATTGTCCCGTTGGGCGCTTACACGACCCTGCATCACGACTCTGTTTGACAATACAACGCATCGGACGGCAGGACAAAAAAACAAACGGAAAAAAAAACGTTAAATCACATTATGAAAACATAAAACTAATCATTTTTATTCAATTTACCGACCGAATACAATAATATTATACGTGTAGGTACTTCAATTTTTCACGTCATTTGTACCGCACCGGAAACACAATTTATTGCCAAACATCGATCGTCCGGGCCATATATTATATATTTTATATATTATTATATTATTTATGACACGACGTGTAAACGCTCAATTTATACAGTACCTATATTACGATTTTCATCATATTTTTTTTTATTTTATTTTTTTGTTTTGTTTCATTTTTACCTATAGCGGGTTTTACAATAATAATATAACGTGTACGGTAAACACAGAGTACCTAACCTATTAATCACGCCGTAAATTGAAGCCACGTCGAATTCGAGGTGTACCGTAATCGTATTATATACTATATTATGCTAGACGGCGAAATATCTAAAGCCGACAAGTCGGTACATACCTATATTAAGGCCTTTTGAATAACCTATAATAATTTTTATAAAAACCAGTAATAATGTGATATCGATTCGGAAAACAAAACCGAGGTTCACAAACGTTCGTTAATCATAGCAACAAAACTCAAGATAGTACTAGTCTGCGGAGTCGCTTAGCGGAATTATGCGAATTGCAGTTTACTCCAAAAATAATGATTAACCTGACGAATTGAGTGATTATGAATAGCTAATAAGCCTCTGTTAGCGTCAAAATAAAAAAGGTGCGTATTCATGATCAAAACCTTTTTGCCCCAGATTTAAATATACGTATAGGTATGCATTTTACATCTCTCGGTTGTGATGAGACGTGTTATAAACTATAATCTACGATCATTTGTAAAACCGTGAATCCTATAATACTTGATACCTATAATAAGTAAATAAATAGGACGTAATGATTTAATAACAACTTGATACTAATATTACGTTTACTTCTTTATTACAAACCTAATATATAATATGTTTTTAAATTATACTAAAAAAAAATATAATAGTATGGATAAAATAAATCGTTTTAAAATTAACGAGGAAATCAAATTTCACATAAAAATAATTGATTATGTTAGTATAATTAACCATAACATAATTACGGTTATTAAAAAGTAAAAACCCGTAATATTGTATAGCCGCAAAGGTAATATATTACATGACGTTCCTAGTATTAAGTATTATTTCTTTATTGTAGCTTATATACGAGTAAAGAGTGATTTTTTAAACATGCTAACCCCCACTTTGCTTTTAATAATACATTTATTCAAATTCTGGTTTTAATTTAAGTATTATATATGAAGTACCCATACCTAACAAGATCGTATTTTCAAATTCTTGATATTTTTGTACTACTTAAGTTAAGTAGCATTCTGTGGCGATATAAACTTCAATTTTTCAAACGACATGTTCCCTTTTTTACTGAAAATAATTTAGCAGGTGACTCTCTTGAAAATGTTGATGCATCTAAATAAAAATTCTCATACCTAATTAGTTTTCGAGTATTAAAATATTTATACTATGATTTTACAAAAATATAAACTAAATATATAACTATGTGTTTTATTATATGTAGTATCCATTATACTTAGATCATATTTTTACAAATTATTTAGATTGATAGTTCAATAGTAATCATCAACATATTCAAATCATCTAAGCTCGCAAATCTACCTAATCCAATATCATTGACATATTATATTCAGTAAACAAAGTTATATGATTCAAAAACCACTTGTTGGAATTTTGATTAATATACACCAAAATTCTCAGAAAAATATCTGCTGAATAGGTAAAAGTGAAAAGGGGAGAGGATGGGGTTCCTGATTGAAAAACAAAAGTTTGAATTATCACAGGATCATACTTAAGTGATAGGTACAGAAAATCTCAAGTATTCAAAAATATGATCTTCTAGTGTATTTAAAAAATAAAAAAAATATGTATTTTAATATGCATATAATTTAAGAATAAAAAAGTGGCGAGTACTAAGTGTGGTTTAAAAAATCATCCCATATATTTTATATTATATACTCAATATTTGTTCAAAATTAAACATTTTATTACTATTTATTACACTCCAAGTATATTATACGAAAATGTCTTTGTAACGGTTATTCATTTTTGATTATTGTTATTATTATTACTACTAGTAATTTACTAGGTGTGTACAATTATATTTTCTAGATTAATATCCATATTGTTGATTTATATTTTTTTATTTATAAATTACCTTCATATAATAAATATGTAATTTCCTACGGATAATACTTGTACAATATTGTTAGTTATAACAATTAATAAATGTATTTTATGTTCACAGATTAACGATTGCAAACATAATACTTTTAACAGTTATTATGGTTACCCATTACTGCAGTATATTATCAACGCGAGTAAATTTGGAGCAAAAAGGTGGACTATAAAACTTTTTATTTTTTGTGTAAACGGGTTGATGGTGGCTATATACTTAATTAAAATTATTTTTTTCTGCACGAAACAGGTATGCATAGTTAACCTCACTTGGCCGATGTACACGTGTTGTGAGTTTAACCCCGAAAGCGATTATTGTGTGAATGTTAATAATTGCAGTACCTACAACACGTTTCTTAAGTAATTTTCCAAGAAAGAAATTTGTCTGACTGATAGTGTAAACACTCATTATCTCTAAAAGTAACAACTTTTTAAATTTTTTATTTGTACAACATTTAAAGTCATTGAATACAATTTTCACTGTTTCGTATAGTTTTAGTTATACGTTTTTATACCTTTTATCATATTATGTGGTATTTTTCAAGGATTTTTCTACAGTAACTTAGACATATCGTAAATAATTTCATAATGAGAATTAGAATAATTTTCTATAAAATACGTTTATGTATTAATAATCAAATACTGAATTGGTGGTCCTTATATTTCAGAATTTTTTTGTAAATAAATACACCTTTAGATATATACTTTTCATTACATCCGTTCAAAATATATTTAATAATCAGTAACCACAATTTTCACATTATGTGAAAATATGAAATAATTTTGTTTTCACCTATGAAGATTTCAATAAAAATGTCTACAAGTGTAGTATGAAAACGCTAAAAGTAGACAAATATAATTTTATTCTTGGCATCATCAAAGTCACTAAAAAAAAAATGTTTCCAAAATTTTAAAAATATCCAAGACAATGAGTGTTAACCCTTAAAAAGATCACTCTGAGTAAAAATCTTTCAAAAAATCTTTCTGCTTTGAATGAAATACATAGGTTGTCATAAAAAAATATATAATAAACCAAAAAATGTTTATCGTACAAAGTATAATAATTTTATGGCTTAAAATTGTTCTGTAAAAACACAAACAAATACAAAATATAGTATAGCACATTTAGAAATGGGGATTCGCCATAAAATGTTTGGCCAGTAAGCAATTGTTGGTTATTTAACTGGTAAAACATACTTACTACTTGCAATTCGGCGAATTTGGGAATATTTTTTTTGTGTATTTTTTTTTCTTTCAATTTTTCCAACCAAGTACTATAAATGTTTAATTTCTTACCTTTTACTGCAAACTTTTATTGAACGTGAAGGTACACATATATAATTGTTTTTTCCTCCCATTTTTACAACCTTTCGCTAAATTTGTTCATGGAATACCTTTAACAAAACATGTGTAAATACAGTATATACTAATATGTACTATGGACCAAAAAAATACATTTTAAATGTACCTAAGTATCTAAATAAAAGTCATAATACTAGTAGAAATATTTATGACAAGAGGGTCATTCGTTTTCAACAATGGTAAAATAAATATCAGTTCAATTTACGCAATTTACTGAGTTAATTTAGCGAGCTCACATCACTAAGCCTATTCAATGGATAACTTTGTTTGTATAAATAAATCGTTGAAAATATTTCGTTTTAGTGTTCACGTCGAATGCTTTCAAAATAATATTATAGCAACAAAAGGTTCAAAACGAATCTCGTTTAATAAAATGAAAGGAAAAGACAAAAAAGTGTTTTTTTTTTCAGAAACTGTTATAGGTACCCACCCATACACAGCTATAATTGTAACTATTGTTCGTCACGGTACCGCGAAAAAAGTATTTTGAGTCATTATTCTCAAAAACTGCAGTAAATGGCGAAACGATCAAAAACATTCAAAGATGAATAATGGTCGTGACACCAAATATAGCTTTATCGCTTTAGAAATTGAAAATGTACTTACAACAGAGCAATAATCGCACAGGTACATTACATATTGTGTCGAGTATAATAGGAACAACAAACTCTTATTTACAAACATTAATATTTATCACTGAGATTCGGAAATGAACAACTACTCCTACCACCACTACAGGAACTGTTTAGTCTTATCATATTATAACAATATGTTATACTTATGCATATATGAATTTAAAGTTGTATAAGACACAAAAATACATATTTATAAAATAAGATATTATTATTATCATATATACCTTGCATACTCGCCAACGCGCTTTTATCTTCATTTTATTTGGGATGGTTCAATATAGCTTGTAAACGGTTCATGTTATCTAATATTTATATGTCTGGTATTGGGAAATTTTTTTTTTTATTTCCTTCGATGGTTTCCTTCGAAAAACATAAATAATGTTTTTCAGTCAGAATATTGGTAGATAGCCGAGATATATATTATAAATATCGTTGAATAATTATAACCAAAGGTCGGTGTACTAACTAACTAGGTAGGTAATTTAAGAGTTAAAGCCAAATTATAAATGTAATTTTTTAACTTAACAATAAAAGGTAGTCAGTTTTAATTTAAATAATCCATTGTGAGGACTTAACTTTTTTCAGTCAGCTCAAAAACAAACATTATGGCGTTTAAATCATATTTATATTTATATGCAGGGTGATTCATCAAGCATATTATCCTCATCTCCTAGTTTTTCTTTTGATAACAAATTCATTCTAATTTTAATTTTATGTTATTTCTTAAGGCTATATTTTTATATATTTCGATTTTTATACCACTGATTAGTATCCTGCTGAAGCGATACAAACTTGTTTTATTTTCAAATGAGAACCAACCTTTTTGCTGTAAATTTGAATGCGTTCTTTTTTTGAAAAATAAGTCAAATGTCTACATTAACTTTAAACTTTTAAAAAACAGTTGATTGTTTGATAACTATTATCTAACAGCTCGATCTACAAAGCAAAATAATCAACTATAAGCACAATCTACTTAACGTTTGACAATACTCAGATATCTCAAGTTAATTGTTGTCTTCGACTCATCCACATCTTATTATAACACTATAGTGCGTGTAATATTATATTTTTGATATTTCACAATCATTTTACCAACAATAATAATTTACTCTGACATATAGTATCGGTATTATTATTTATTATTAAAAAACAAAAAACGAGTATCTGGTTACATGTCTTATAATAGGTGTCCGATGTACCTACCCGTTCATTATAACATATCTTGCGATGAATAATTTTACCACCTCACGATAAGTGCACTGTGGTCAATGTACGAAATCGAACGCATTAAAACTCTGATAGTTTACGAGTGTAAATTATATTATTTATAATATTGTATTTTATTGTGCTAGGTATGTTAAGTGTCCGTCAATCACCGCGGTCACATCAACCGTTCGCACTGTACGAAATCAATAACATCGTAAACTTACCGATAGTACCTAAATTACGATAACGCGATACATAATGTGACATTATGCATAAGTTTGCATTAGCGGGTATTGAGATCGTGCGAGAAATACAACTTTATTCGTAAAAAAATGCTTACCTGACGATAACCGTTGTCTCCCACAAGTTCGCTTTATATTAAGACATTATTAACGCTTTTCTATACCTATACACAAGGTAAATTATGTGGAAAAAAAACACTGTTCGAATTATGGAATTTTGTCAATACACTGCACACTTTAATCTGAAAAAAAATGCTTGTGTGTGCTACATCTTAGCCACCGGAGTATAAGGATTGAAAGGATAAAATTTAATTTATAAATACTCTCTATAAGTCTCAAAGAAACTTAGATATACATTTTTATTGAGAACGGTGCAGTAATTTTGGAGTCTATTAACTTCGAATAAACTAATATGGGTTAAAAATATAGTGACTATAAAAATCAAAATTATAAGTTTAAATTATTATATACAAAAATCTCTTTTTAAAATTTTCAAACTAAAATTCAAAACATTAATAATTTATCTAAAAATCAAAATAATAATAAATAGATTGTGAAAGTCTCCGAAAAACAGATTTAGAAGAAAACTAAAATGTACAAATAAAAACAGCATCTAAGTATATAAGAATTAGATCATTGTAATGTTAAATACTTAAAAACATTTTATAAAAACTTATAAAATGCGTTATAAAAATTATATTATAAAACTATAGACTTTATTCGTGTAGAATTATCCAATCTAACAATAAAAATAAATTTAGAAAAAAACAACATCAAGTGAACAATAAAACATTTGGTGTCTTGGTACACACTTTATTGGTCGTAAATTAATACGTCCACACATAAAGTCCACAATATAAATTGGATATTAAATCGAATTCGAATATTATATTAAAATATTGTGCTCTTCAAAATATCATCAAATAAATTACCGATATTAAATTAAATGATCTGTTCACTTCTGAGAGGTATAGTTTATATGAGTACTTAAGTACTCATAGTTAGTAAGTAATTAATTATATTTTTGTATTAGTATTGTAGTTTATGTTGCACTTAAGAAATATACGATACTTAAATAATGACAATCGATGAAGTGACATATTATGAGAACCTGATAGAAAATGGATCATAAACTATTGACATAAACATCGTACGTATACTTTAATCATGTTGATTTGGCGCCGTGTCAATATAAGAGAACAGTCAAATACTGTATATTATTTTACACTAACAATATAATTTGATTAAATTGCTTATTCAAAAAATAGATGTTGTGTAATTATAAAGTATCGAATACCGGGTGGTTCTTTTATATTATTGAACACTCATTATTTCAAAAAGTAGTATTTAATATCATTATTTTTTAATTTTTTGTATGGCAACATAGATGCAGTTTCAATTTCATGTACCAAATCAGAATATTTTTCTAAGTATTTCGATATAAAAAAATCTATTTTAGTAGTTAATGAGTTACAACTTACAAGTATTTAGAAAGGATTTTTCAAAATTCGCATTTTAAAAAGGTCCTCAAACAAGGATTTTAAGATCCACGGTGGAAATTGAAACATTGCTTTGTTTTTAAATGGTTTCCATTGATTGCAGATTATACAAGTAATAGTAGAAATGAGTATTTTATTTTTTTCGTGTAAAAATGGTTACTATTGGTTATTCCGCAGATGTGGTACAAACATGCATCAAATCGTCGAGTTAAATGGTCTCGGTTAAAAAAAATATTTATCTTCAACCCAAATGTATGTTTGTAGCTTACATAGGCACTCAAAAACTACTTTATCGATTTTGACGAAAATCTCAGAGATGGTTTTGGAGATATTACGTTGGCTAAATCTAATCAGCAACTTGCGGTTGCCCATCTAGCTCAAATTATTTCACAAAGCTAGGTATACTGGCGCCGATTTTTCCGTGAACTGAGATACAATAAAACTGAGGTACACTCAAACCGAGATACACTTATATAGCATATATACTACATAGAACTTTCTGCAAAAAAAAAGTGCACACGACCGAAGCCGCTTTATTCAACTAGATTAATCGTGAAATTAAGTTACTATCGATTGAAATGGATTAAGTTGAAAGTCAAGTAAATAAAAACTAAATGCAAAACGTTAATTTTAAAAGTTTGAATTAACTTGACTTAATTTCCACTCTTTAAATGCCTAGGAACTCAGATTGGTAGGTATAACCTCCGAACGTTGACTTACAATAATACTGCACTACCTACCTATATCACTATTTAACGTTAAATTAAAATTTAGGGTGACCAGACTTAAGGTTTGAAACAGGATTGTCCATCATTTTAGCTTTGTGTTCTGTTGTCCTGACGAACTTCTTTCAGGACGCTTTTTGTCCAGTTTTTTATGTCTATTCCAACCAATTATTCCTTATTAGTTCTTATTAATATGTATCATGATAAACATTATAGTATTATCGTATGTGTGTATATATAATATTTATATATTTCATTTTGAATTTGTTGAGACAAAAATATTATGTCATTGATGAAGAGTGCAGATAATAGCAATTGTATTTATAAAAAATAATAACCACGAACATCCATGTCAGTGAAAAAACATATATATTTGTATATATTAATAAATATTATATTAAAATATAAAGCTCCATATAGAGCTACATGTTGTATAAATCATGTACGTTACTTACAGCAATTAAAAATTAACAAAAACACATATAATAGGTACTGATTTGAAAACCTCATAGAAACTATTTTAGTTCTGTTTTTTTATTTTTTTATACATGGTCATCCTAAATAAAATATCTTTATCCATACATCTGACTATCTAAGTCCTAATTATTACACATGTCATACTGCTGTTGATCAGTGCATAATAATATATGCTAAACGATTATTATGTTATTTACGAAGATTACTGATGACTTTATTGTGGCCTCTGATAGGCGTCACGGGGGCGGGCCTCGACGTCTAGTTTCACGAACTCTTCGAACGTTCACTTCCACTAGACGATGGAATGCACTAAAGCAGCACATGCTTCGGTGTTCCATGACAGCCCTACGTGCGTGTTTAGTGTATTCCAATAAACATATATATTTATAGCTTCCGGGTTCCAGGCGACGAAAATGCGCTAAACCGACACGTGCACGCCGCCCACTTCCGGTATACAGATCGGCCGACGAAAGACTGGCCATATATATATATAGTTGTATTGTGTTGTGGGCAATGTCTAAAGAACGGCTAATGTTAAGCTTAACCGTAGTTTTTGGCTAATGACATTTCGCAACAATCATTAACATTATTCATTCACAAATAATAAAATGACTGAATTATATTTTTTAAGATATGCACTCATTGGCATATAAAAGAAAATATAATTTACTTATTATTACATACGTCGAATTGTTCTTTCCATCAGAAAAAAACTAGTTAAAAATTACTTGAGACTATAAAAAAATATCCTTAAATTACAAAAACAAATTTTCTATTATAATACAAGATTCTATACAATATGCGAAAATTTTAGGAAAAAGATATTATTTGAATTCATATACAACTGCAGAGACGCTTCTGTTGTAGAATATCATTATTGATTACAAATGTGAGTACTTCCAAAGGTCTGATTTAAAAAATGTAATGAAAAAGATTACTTTGCATCGGTCGGAGAACTTTTTCAACTTTAGAAAATTCTTGTCGACAACAAACATTTTTAATTTTATCAATTTTTTATATTAAATGCACATAGGTATTAAAAATATTGAATATACACTCCAACTGATGCAAAATAAGCTATTCTTTATCAAATCTAAAAGCTTCATTTTTTTTAAATCGAATTAGTAACCACTTATAAAAGTACCTTAATTTTTTGTCAGTCGCAAATGTAATTTTGAAGAAAAATCGATAGTGTTTGCAGGGACCTTAACACGTTCGTCGCTATAATATTTTGATGATATCGTACCCAGCTAATAGCATTTTACTTTTGTACAGCACTAGTTCGAATGACGATTACTATTCACGCGATCGTAAACGGAACGTACACACACATAATATTATTAATTTATTACCAATAAAATATTATATTGTGTGTACTGTGTAGGTATATTAAACGCATTGGTATGCCAGACGCGTAGTCAGTATTACTAATTACGTTTATAATTAATTATTAAGCGATACCTACCATATCGACTGCCCTAGTATGGCAACATCCGATTTTTTCTACATCATTTTTTTTTTTTTGCTCGACACTACGCTACTACATAGGTTATTTCAATAATTATTAAACTTTTACAGCCGCAGACTGCACAGTGTTTGTCCTCATCCATTCCCGCCTACAGTAGTCCATTGCTACATAAGCCATAATATTATGAAAGCAGCAGCTAGTAATAACACATTAAATATTCTTTATCTATCAGACTCCTGTCACGCGCGCATTGACTTTAAAACGTTCATCTCCGTGATGTGAATATAGTCCGATTACAAGATGAAAAACAATCAATTTAATTTTAAAATACTTACCCTACCCACTAACAAGCAAATAATCCATGACATGTAAGTTGACTTATATTTGACTTATGAGCAACCCATAAGAACAACTGTTTTCATTTTTTGTCTTTGTTTGTTTTTTGTAAACTGCCTCGTCGACTTGGGCTACAGGAATCTCAGCTTAATTACAATTGAGGAATCATTTTACAATGTTATAATATAGAGAAACAAAGTAAAAACAACAATGCACATTTTATAGATAAATACATTGAAGAATAAACAATACAATTCTACATTTTACCTTGTGGTTCAGTATCCTTTAGGTATTTTAGTACATTATAAGGGTACCAGCTAGGGCTTAGATTTTCAGATAAGTGGTGTGTACATATTTTATAATACCTACTTCTGACGTTGTAGTTCGTACTACCTGCTTTCAGTCAAAATGTGTTTAATCGACTTCATCTTTTGTATATTTAAGCATATTTTCTTAAAATACTTCTAATAATATAATATTTGTAAATATATTATTACATATTTATTATATTATAGACGTCGGGCTGACTAAACGAATTATATTATTGTTATACCGACTTTTATTATGCATGGGATGCTTGCGTGTCAGTGACGTATTGAAGGGGGACGGACGGGGGTAGACCTTTATCTTTTTTTGTATCTATCATTTATATGACTATTATTTAAATTCACGTTTTTTTTTTACTCATCAGTCGGAAGTATAAAAAATTATTATTTTATCAAAGCCATCCGTTTGATGTCGTCGTAGACCATTGTGATAAAATTATTGAATGTACAATCACAACAAGATTATACTATAACCACAGAATTCTATGCCCTAATGTTCATCTATAGATAAAATTACGCTGCCATTACATTATCTTGTTTCAAACAAGTCAAAACGCATTACAAAACCACTATGAAAGATCAAGGAGGTTAAGTTGAGTATTTCAATTTTTCATTAATAATCAAAAATTAAATAATAATAAATTACTAGGAGATAGTTATTTGATTTCTATTTTAATTTTAGGTAGACTGGATATGTTAGGTTGATCGACTTTAAAATTAGAACATGCAAGAAAAATAACAGTTTTGAAATGAACTACAGGTAAAAATAAATAAATTAAAAATTTGCTTTTTAAACAAATATGTTTACACGTTTTTCGTATTTTTTATAGTCTACACGTCTTGTTTAATATTTCCCCCTTCTTAATATAGTCCTAAATACCCCACAGGTGTATCCAACAGCTATATTCTACTATTCAGGTTAATCAATATTTCGTATAGAAGTTATACTTACCTGCACACTTAAAAAAACAAAATCAATACATCATAAAAAGTATTCGAGATTTCAATTTTTTACACACACAGGTTCACGTATTTTTTAAACCTTTAAGTCGCTTCGCTGTTCGTACTCATACCAGCACTCAGCGATATTGGAGCAAATTACGTTATTAAATCTTTTTAATAGCGATTCCACTATATTTATGTCAGCCTTACGGAATAATGCCATAAATCATGTTCGACTCGCGATTACGGAAGTGTCTATAGAGCTGTTTGGTGTACGATACAATATAAGTTTATATACATATTATACCTAATATTATGTGCTTAAAAAAATATACATATATAGGTTTTTATTTTTTTGTTTATCTGTTTAATATTTGTATAATATTATATACAGTAAAGTGAATACGCGCACGCACGCGTGTGTGTGTAGGTACTCAATATTCACATAGGATATATATTTATAACAGTTATTTCGGTGGGTAGTCAAATATAAAAGCATATTATACTGTATACTCTTATCTCAAAAATCTTGCAAATACAATCGAATTACACTTAACAAAAAAAAATATATGTATAATATATATATTAAATAAAAATTCACCATCGTATAAACCGATTGACCTATTTCAGAATTGATTTATTTTCTTTTATGTCTCTCGCAACAGAAAATATCTCGTATGAAAGTCACTAATAATATAGTAACGGGTGGAAAAAAACGGGTCACAATGTAATATTAATTATTATTTTGTATAGTGAAGAATAAATACATTGCAGTATAATAATAAATTGTTTTAATTTTCTTTTAATTCAGTTAATTGAATCGATTACTTTAAAAAAAAAAGAAAAACGCCTAATTTAAACACATGCTGTGACAACTGACAAGTAACTAATCGTTATCGAATTATATGAAATATCTTTGGTGTTCATGTCTAAAGATTTTCCAGTGTAATGCTGTTGGCATAAGCAACCATTAGCTTGACAATTTAATAGATTGTACAATCTTTAAAATATAATATCATCATTTACTACGAGGTTTGAGCAGGGGTGGAATGTTTCTAATTAACGGGTAATAAGTATTACCGGCCAAGCAGATATTGTCAAAATTGTACTTTTTATTATCATTGATATAGTTAATTTAAATTCTTGATCACTGCTCACTCGTGGTAATGTGAGTTCTTGTGCTTTCGTGTCAGACCTAGTCATGCAAGATTGAGTGACAGATAATAATGATTTTAGTTAGGTATCAAATGTGTTTGTTTATTTATGTGTAGTTAGTTTGTATTATTTAATTTAGTATTGTAAAATAAGCACTCAAGTGCAGCCTACAGCTTGTTTACAGTTTTAGTGTTAATTAAATCTTGTCTTCAATCAATTCTTTCAACTCTTGTGTTCTGACGCGTTCCGGATTTACTCAAAATATTCCAAAATCGAAATTCCAATGTTCTGTTTGCACAATTTAAATTATGTGTTGACAAGTTTGATCTCTATCAATCAGCTGCAAACACGCCTTGAAAATGTTTTAAAATATGAATATACTATACCTCATCATACCACATCCTTCGCGTTGCATAATAATGTAAGGATACTAGCTATTAATAATTTTGAAAATTGGTCATCATTCGTTGACACCTTTAACTGTTATAATATAGATTTCATTTAAATTCTAGTCTTACTGATGTTCAACATGAAACCTCCAACGATTGCACTCCTCAGAGTCTTAAAGTTGTATACGGGTCCTGCTGCTGAAGTTGTGAAGACGATATGTAGGAACTGCGAAAACATTATTTTACCCAAGAAGCCCTCCACTCCAGATTTGAAAATAAATCTCTTATCGCAACCATTCGCACATTTTATCATTGTTCCAAACTCCTAAGGCAGCATCACGCCATCGGTTGATGAACTTCATCGTAACACATCGCATTTCACTTGCATACGTTAAATAAGGAGCTAGAAATTAACCACTTTATTGGCCAGCGGGATACGTGGGTCATCACATTCAAACACAGTATGTTAGATGTAGTTACTAAAAATTTTTAGAAAATAGAATCTATTAAGATTTAACTAAATATTCCAACTCAGAACAATTTCTTGTCAATCGAATATTTGCGTTAAACCTTGGTGAGATAGACAGATCAAACGCTACATTTCAGACATAATCTTGATTTGTTTCATTGATTTTTTTTAAGTCACCAATTTATTGCAAACAAGTCTATCGTCTTGTCTCAAAACACAACATAATTTACAAAAATAACTGATAAATTTTATAATGCAAAAATATATTATTTTTCATTTTAAATTAATACCAGGATTTAGTTTTTAATAAAATATTATGTACCTATTGATTATTTTAACTCAAAATTATGAATTTAAATTAAAATCGATTTTCGTGTAGGTATTATTTTAATTAATTATACCTATATTTTTACTACCTGTATTCGTTGATTAAGGTTTACGATACAGTAAATGCATTAATATTTGGTCCGATTATCACAAAATTCTATAACTGCGCTGTAAAGTTTACAGCTCTCGACTAAACTTGTTGCAGCTAACACCGCGTGTTCACTGGAAGGTTAATCAAAAATCCATTACTGGCTCAAGTAAAGTACCTAGACTGGATAACTACTTGAATCTTCATTGCATATTGCAGATTTCATCAGAATTATAACCAAATAACTTTTCAGAATAATTGAAACCAGCTTTCCCGCTAGTCAGATTAATTTTTAATACTAATCTCGTAAATGTTCATTTTAATAAATAATTAATTAAATAATAAATGTTTATCATAGGCAATAGGACAAAAAGGTATTGCAATAAATATTAGTCCGTAAATCGAGTGAAACATGTAAATCGTTCCAATATTAAAAATGTATGATTAGACTTTATTATTTTTGAACTGAATTAGTCTCGTACACTCTTACATTTTTAATTTTAAATTAATATAGAATTTTATTATATTAGTATAGCTTTAGTAACCTAACTGACGAAATAAAGTACAATACAGAAAATCGTACCAGATCATAATTACTATTTTATTATATTTTTTAACCAATGTCAACTATTTAAATACCCAAACAACTATTCAAGATTCGCGGGATACTAAATTAAATTTATGTGTCAACCACTGTATAGCGACATTAGGGGGTTGAAAAAATAAAGTTTAAATATTCCTAGGCTCTCTAGATATATCTTGATGTAACTTCTATTGAGTGCGACCTAGTAGTGTCTGAGTCTATAAGGGACAAAGAAACAATTGGCAATCAAACAAACATTCATTTGTATACAATGTAAAATATAGCTGCCAGTGCTGCAATATGTTTAATTTATTATTTTCCTCATAATTATTTTTTAAGTACAATAATTATTATTTAATATAGTTTTTACAAAACTTTTCAAATTATTTTTTTGGCCAATATATCAACTCATCTATCTTAACTGTATCGGCTCAAAGATAACACTATTGAAAGAAAATCACAACTTATTATTTATTTTCACTTTTAAGTGAACTGTTTATTTATATATCGATTAAAAATGTGAATATCAAATTGAAATAAGCCATTTGATGACATATGATAACTGTATAATACATTATTGTAATTAATTTTATTTTTTTATACTGCCACCAAGTTTCGTTTCCGGTAATTTCCCAACCATATCTTCACCATAACTATGATATTTTTAGGCCAAGAATTAAGTTAGTGCATGTGGTATATATCAGCAGTTTAATACACTATTACGTAGTTTTTGGTTAGACAAAGTTTTTAGAGCACTAATCAAAATAAATATTTTTTAAGAAGACCTCTATTTTTCATGTACACTGTCTTCCTAAAAAATTGTGTTCAATTATTTATGGTTTCAACTTATCACAAAAACCAAACATTCAGTTAATCACCATAAATATTTCAAAATGTTTTTAACCGAACGATAGGTCACTCTTTGATTGAGAAATCAATGCCACTAGGACATTTATTGGTTGCCCCTGGGTTTGAGTTATGAATAAACTCTAAATGCCAATAGACGAATATCATAAAAAAAATTTTTAGTCAATGTAACGTGTAACGGAAAACATTTTTACATACCCATCAACAGTCAGTAAATCGGATAGTTGAAAACTTTGAATGAGTTTCGGTTTAATTCAAATTGAAATTTACAAATAATATTATATAACATAATTCCAGTTTATTCATGCAACACCCATTATTCAAAAAGTATTAATATTTTTGAAAGTATTTTTTTACATGTTTTCAATTGTAACATAACAACTTTTTTTTTAAAATTAAATCCTTAAATATTTCTTATCCTTATAATATTTTAGTAAGTTTTCTACTTTTTTGAATTGCAGCATACAGTTTTAATTTCATATTTATAAGCAGTATATTTTTCTGAGTATTTCGATACCTAACAATTTATAGTTAATGAGTTATAACTTATAAGTATTTTAAGTTTAGATGAGAGCTGCAGAGTAGAGGACCAACATTTTGAGTGGTACCACTTTTATTTAAACATTAAATACTTGTAAGTTGTAACTAATAAACTAGGTACTCATATTAAATTTGATTTTTATGTGACAAAATACTAAGAAAAATATTTTGCTTTGGAATATGAAATTAAAACTGTATGTTGTCATTCAATAAAAAAAAACCTTAAAAAGTGTACTTTTTGAAATAATGAACGTCCTATGATAAAATAATCACCTGGTGTATGATTGCCATTTACAATACTCAAAACGATTTCATCGACCTCACTCTCTCTTCATTTTTAAATTAATTTTTTTGTTCTCACAAAATATTTAATGCTCACATTTCCATTTATTGAGCAAATAAAATATAGCATTTGAAATTGTTTGAAATGTTTAATAAAATATATTGTCTAAATAGATCAATATTCCTCGGTCAATATACGATATATATATATATATATCAATATATGATCGCGCTTTTACTAAAACTAATAATAGCTACCACATTTCTTTATAAAGTATTTATGCTATTTTTATTAAGCTGTATATGTTTATTTATATAAATATTCATATATTTTTTTTCAGACGTGTATTCCATCCGACAATCTTTATACCTATTTATAATACTATTAAATATTATGCGAGTAAATTCAGTATGGGGGGTAGAAATTATACTAACCTAAATATAACTTGAATCAAATATTATTATTGGGTAAATTATTAAATATGAGTAGTTTAATATTGTCATTACATTTTTTGATTTCATCATGAATCGTGAATACCATTGCATTAATCCTTTTTATTAGCTAAAATTATTATATTATTTAATTATACAATTTAACAACTACAATATAGTACAAATTGCAAAAGATTAAAGTCAACTTTATTTTTAATCAAATTTAATTGAATATCGCATGCTCTTTTTTGATACCTACTGACAATAATTTTAAATTATTTTAACAAGCAGTTGGAATCTGATTGTAATAACAAAACATTATCTTTTGAAGTTTAAATAAATTTATGTTTAATCTACTTTGGTCATTTTATTTAACTATCAGGTACAATAATTAATGTACAACAAATCGAATCTGAAATTTGAGCATAGTGGAATATTGTTGTACGCCAGTAGATAGTTATGAAAAATTACATTTTTATTTTTACAATATCCTATAAAATAAAACTATAATACCGATAAGCCTAACTAATTACAATCGCTTGTCTGGAGTTCGATAACTAAATAAATACCAATATAATATGCTAAACATATTTATCTGAAACGAAATAATGTAAACCTATGTGCAGTTACTGTGGTTTTTAACGATTATTCGAGGCATGATTTTTATTTTTATTTTCATTATTATAGATTTTCATCAGCTCCATATTTCTTGCACAGATTTATGTATGCCGGGATAGGTTACTATTTGTCTAATCCCCTTTTTAGACACAATTATGGAGGGTTTAGTCCCCCATTTTTATCAATGCCCCCACCCCCTCCCAGTAGTTTTTAGTTGAATATTTTGATTATTCGGATTTGTGTTGCTAACACAATTTCTAGCCCCAGAAAAATGTTCCTAGTTGTGCCTATGACCACCCCCAGTCACTAAGATAAAAATGTAATTTAAAAATTGCATTTTAATAATATGTACAACAATTTTTTTAATATTTTAAAAATACGAAGTTTTTAAATGTATTAAGATAGGAAGAAATACATATAACCTAGCCTAACCTAACCTTGATTATTATGATCTTAATTTTATATTATCAAAAGGGTGACATTTTCTACAATTTTTACGAATTACCGATATAAATATCTATTGGATAAAATTATAAAACACTCAAGTACCATTTAGTTACGTACTATTTGGTAAGTAAAACAATTAATTTTTCTTTTTCTTAATACTAAAATTTAGTAATATAACATTTGAATATTGAATATACTAATTGAAATACTTAATACATATTAAATATTTATTTTATTTTATACTATTGAGCTAACATAATATCACTCTAGTAAAGTTGCTGATTGAATAATGATAGTGTCAGTTTTTTAACTATAAAACTATGGACCAAAGATAATAAAACATTTCTTTTTTATCGTACAAATTGAATAAAGAAATATTTACTTATTCTTTATTTCAATGTATTAATGTTCTTGTGATAAACACTATAACGATTTGTACTGTGCATTTTCTGTTATTTTTATTTTCGTTTTCTTCTTGTCGACGTATTATTGAATCAAGACTTTTGTCTTATTGTATTATTTTAAATTACTTATTGTACTATTCTGTTAAATTTTCAACTCGGCGTTGATTAGTTCACAAATAATAAAAGTGGACCATTTAAATACAGAAGGAGGGACGCAGGTCTCAATAGTATATATGAGGCAATCCCCCTAATGTGAGACGCGTCTAGTCAAAATAGTATAATTAATAATTATTCTTATACACCTACCTAAGTTTATTCAACAAACGTTTCAATTAATTCGATTAATAGATTTTGGAACATAATTTTGTTGTATGGCTCCAAAACTTACTTACAATGCATTCAATATCTAATTGTATAGGCGGAGCTGCTTTGTGTTGGTGAATACTCATAGCTCCTTAAATATTATTATAATATAACATAGTCTCCCTACGTATAATTCCGTCTCAGCAGAACCGTCTATGCGTGTGTTAAAATTATAAATAGAAAATACTACAGACGCTTTGAAACCAAGATTTTACTACCTCGAGAATACCAAGTTTATAGCTTTTTGTGACCTGAGACTGTTTCATTTCAGCCCCGCCCTCACTAATCACTCCATATATAATTATCGGCCTATAGCGTTGCCAAACCAATTTTTCAATAACATAGTGTAAATTATTTATACATTTCAAGTTTCATTTATTTTTTTTAATCATTTCGTTCAGGTGCGATAGTGTATCTGAGTATTCATAATTATACATATTTATAATATCAAACGAACATAATATTATAATATTATGCAATTGAATGGTATATATCAAACATATTCAACAATTTATACATTCGAAAAATACTCATCTATAGATATTTTACTTATTCCTCGGATAATGATAATTAATTACATGATTTAAATAGGTACCTACTATAGGTAATCACTAACCAAAGAAGTGATATAGGTGAACAGTGGTGACGAACTAAATTTTACTAGTAGAGTCAATATTGAATCCAAAATGTAGTACCAACACCAACAATTAGAACCGTGTGTTTAGGGTAGTGGGCATTGTTCCCAAACCTTTTTTAAACTAATATAAAAAATTATAAATAGCGTTTGGATAGTGGTATTATTGATTGAACCGTTGTTGTATAGTCTCGTGTGTGGATTCATCCACCAGGAGAGGCATTAATTCAAATAAGAAATTTGCTGGTTTGGTAACTCCATATTTAATACTTCGATGAGTCAATAAAAGAGCCCTATACTTCGGGGGGGGGGGGGCTATGTGGGCTGCCATCTTGGGCCCGGAATAATTGCCGCACCTATATATTACTGTCGTATGTTTGTATACGATTTATTTTTGTCAATTAACATTAAATAATAAAATTACTTGTTGACTGCTTATGGTATACCTACTTTATTCATAATCTTAAAATAAAAATTGAATGAAAAACGAAATAAGAAAATAACTAAATTTGTATTTTAAGTCAAGGAGCCCCCCAAAAACAATTAGAGCCGGTTCCCAAAATTCCTTAGTAAAGCTCTGGTCAGTACGGGTCTTAAGTCTAAGGTTATTTTATGCACGTTATGTGCATTGGTTACCATACTTTTATATAATTCTTATTGTACTAATGTACTGTTGTATAATATTATAATATCTGATACATTATTGAAAACAGATATAAATAGAAAAAATCGTATTATTAATTATCGGTTGTAATAGTGATTTGAACTCATTTCACAGAGATTAAACAAAAGTTATAAAAATAATACTATAAGGGATAACCTCTTGAATTTCAAGACAGCGAGAATGGAATTAAAATGACAAAACTTGAAAAAACAATATTATAGTAAGTGTAAGTACGATACTTAAAAAATACTTAAATAGGTACAAACAATTTTTTATTTATTTTTATATACGTTATAAACGCCCAAGGGCGTATGAATGTAGGAAAAAAATCCCCGAAAAAAAAATCCTCGGAATAAAAACCCCCGGATAAAAAATCCACGGAAAATAAATCCACAGGAAAAAAAACCCCCGGAAAAAAAATCCCCCAAGATATACCTAACTGTTCTAAAATAATAATAATAATATACGATAATTTAAAAAAAATTTGAATGATAACTATTATAATATTATCTTGATCACACAGCTAGATTACGCAAAAATTAAAAATAATTATGATAATAATGAACAAATCACATTGCGTATAAAATAAAAATAATATCTATTTACCTATATAATAAAAAGGTAATCAGTTCTCTTGAGTGTATTATTACTCACAGAGTCACAGCTGTCGAAAATTTCCCAAAGTAAATTTTGCAAACCTTACAAAGCAAACTTTGGGGATTTTTTTTCCGGGGACTTTTTATCCGGGGGTTTTTTTTCCGGAGATTTTTTTTCTGGGGATTTATTTTCCGAATACCAGGGCGTATAGTATAGATAGAAATTAAATTACACAGCTAAGTTTATAGATACGATTAATAAAGAAATTGATATTATTAATTGATACTGATTATAATTATTATTAAAAGTTATACATAGATTTATTTATGTCTATATGAATATAATTTTTTTTTTTGTTAAGTTTATAGAGTACAGATCCAAATTGAGTTAAATAACTGAGTATGTAGGTATAAATTAATATTGAAAAACACACAGTATAGATATTATTGTTTAAATAAAATTTACAAAAATTCACTTTTTTGAATCTAACTGTTAAGGCATAATAATTAAATGCAATATTATAGTTACTTTATTATTGTAACTATGCTTTTTTTCATATGTTATTTAATTTTAATTTTTCACACTATACAACTCTGTTCATTTAATTACAAAATTACTCAATAACTAATTTGGTAAATATAAATTGATACTGTTTTAAAATAAAGCCCTAAAGGTATGTGCGATTCAAAGAGATGGTTTTAAAATTATTTATAGTGATTTCCTTTATAGTATACAGAAATAATTAATTAATATTAATAATTTAAACGCAATGGCTGTGTGAAATAATTACTTCTTGTTAATAATAGATCTACCTTTACTTAAACATGTATATTATAATAACTAATATTAGCGCCCACGGCAATGAATAGTTTTGTCAGTTGTGTGTGTAGAATATTACAAACAATCAATGGTTTCTTTGATGTTAACATTTTAAGTGAAACAAGTGAAGCTTTTGCACAATATTAAATTTTATTCAAATAAATATTATATTTTGAGTTCTCAGGGTGTTCTATTAATATAAAGTGATTGTGTTCGAAAATACATACTTGTATAAAGAACTCATGTTCAATATAAAAATAATCATAACTTATTTAATTATATCCCTTTCAATTTATGATTAAACCCTTAGATGCAACTATGTTTTTTTGATAAAATTAAAATGCTTCCATATCTATATTAAACGGTTCAGCCATACTAACATAAATTAGGTGTGACTCAACTTGTATTAGGATATTATATCGGTTGGCCTTTCGACTTTTATCACTCTTCTGAGAAAACTATTAAAAAAATGTAGGGATATAGGAAATATGTAAGCTTATACCTATCTAATGTAGGTGTAGGACAATAATTAATTATTTAATTCTAAATTCAATTTACTTCCTTGTTGTAACGGGTTTTCAATGTACTCATTTAAGTAATACTATTATTAATATAAGTCTTAGGAAATTGTTAATATTATATTTTATTTGGATTAAGATTCATTGACAAAATCCCTTGGCATACACGATTTATATTTGTACAATGATGATGTACAATAATAATTGCTTAAGAGAGTGGTAAACACGCATTTTGTGTTGCCTCCGATTACCTCCGACTGACGGACGAAGGAAATAGCAGTTTCTTTGTGGTTAGTCTACACAAAAGAGTGAATTGATATATTTTGACCTGGTATCAAATTTCATCTAGCCTAATCACATTAACTAATTTTTTTTTTCTATATTTGAATTTCAGAGCGAGAAACGAGCTTATGATGCATTACAATTAATGAAATTTATTTTAAATAAACCTTCAGTTCAAAACAATAAAATCCACTCTAATAATAAAATGTACAACACAAAATCAGAATGAACTGAATAAACTTACTGTTGACAAATAACAAGGTACCTAGTTAGGTACTTGTAGGTATAAAGGGGCTACATAGAATAAAATTATGAGAAATGGGAATGGTTATATATCACGAGAGAATCCAAGCTGAGTGCGTTCGAAGATGTCATCAAAATTTTTGATATCAAAACATAACTTCGCTATACACGTATAAGGTATCTCTATAAAGTTGTTATTGCATAATACATACTATAGAGTATAGAATTATATTGTTATTATATTATTATGTTTTGTCAAGTAGTTTTAATACAAGTTTTGTCACACAATGACGATATGCATTGGGACAAAAACAAAATATAAGTGCAACAATATGATTTCAACAATATAAAATATTTGATAAAACATTTTAATAAAACATTTAATTTCACAAATATTTGATGACTTCAATAACTTTTCTTCATTATATTGTTAGTGCAATTTAATTAATTTTCCCCTTGCTGATTATATTTTATCGAAACGTTTATATACATTGAAATGCAATTCAATATTTCCATCACAATAGCCGCTCTCGCATATGCGGAGTATTTTTAGTATAATAGTAATATTGAGTTATTTATCGTACACTATAATATTGTATTAATACTATAATACATGACGTAAATTTTATTTCACAATAATAGATTCACGAGTATAATTTATAAAATCAAACCAGTATGCGCGTATTTGTTGTGAATTTTTAAAATTAAGCAACTCGGTTTTTTTTTTTAATCGACAAAATTATTAGGGTAGCTTAAAATTATTTCACACAATAATAATAACGATATTATCGGTTTTCACATTTAATTGGTTACCTACCCATCTGTAAATATATCTGGCGCCCACGGGATAAATTCAGAAATAAAAATGGCACTGGACTTATTCTCTTATTCTATCGTATAACGGAACAATATTTAACAGTCATGATTAAATAATTTCTTCTAAAACTACAGAGCATTTTTAAATTTAAATGTTCTTATGTGGTAGACCAGCAATAAGATGGAATTGAATAAATATAAATATAAAACACTCTAGAGTCTAGAAATCTATTGAAAATTGTATTTATAAAAAAAAAATAGTATTATTTGAGTTTAAAAATAATTGATGTTGAAGTAAATAAAAAATAATAATCATATCTATTCATACCTACACTAATTTTAAGAAAAACAATTTTAAAATAACAACCTTTTTATAATGTGCTAACGTTCACGTTATTTGACTAACCCAAAAATAAATATCATTACGACATCTCGACTTCTTGCAGAGCCTTTGTAATAATAGGTTTAGAAATATAATATAATAGAACACAAAAACTGTATTTATTTTATATTTCTTAGATGTTCTTGATTTATATAATGTTACATTAGCTTTTGCGATACATTAAAATATAAATAAAGAATAGGTACCCATAGGTTATAATAAGACGGAATGATAATAGCGAACAATGAATGCCATATATATATAAATTTAAAATCGCTTTTTTTAAGCCGTTAACAATACACATGAGAATCTATTTTATGAGCATAAAAGACTTAAGTAGCGGTGACCTATATGTATACTATATGTATATACGTAGAACCGTGTAGAAAAAATATAAAAAAGTAAAATTCCAGAAACTCCCTTGTACGTTGCAAATACAGTGACGTGTTTGCGGGACGATGGAGGTTAAAACCATAATAATATTATATTATAATATTATGCGCTGTACTGCAGCACTTCTATATACGTATATTATATACTGCTGCATTCAATACGATTGAAAGTATGTATAAGCAATGAGCGGGCACCATGAAAATTAATAAAAAGTAAATATAATAGTATAGGTAATAGTGCGTCGTGTTTGGACCGAAATAATGGTCGCCCCGCAATTGTGTGCTCAGGGTAAACACTATAAAACATATATATAGGTACGACGACCGTTGATCCGCGATTGGTCGTGATGATGACGAATCGAATATGTAAATCTTTTTTTTGATTTATTGCGCGCAGTGGTCGTTATTAATTTGAAGAAAAAACTTGTCGGCACGCGAGTTTCCGAAATGGGCCACGCGCGTGTACGTTATAATATATAATATATTATTGTATTTTTTTAATAACACTTAATAATAACATGCGGTACACACACAAACACACACACACACAAGCCGTGCGCCTTAAATCGACGACGAAAACCGAATTATACGACGTGTACCTACCTACCAATATAATAATATAATATAGTGAAACTACAAAACAAACTATAAGGTAGGTATACTATTAACAGTGGTGTTTCGGCGATTCGGCGACGTATCGGGTCATTTACATATTGTATATTATTATTATGAGAGTGGCAAACCATTAAAAACGACCGTTCCGATCATTATTATTATTATTTATGGGCATTGACGCGATCGTGCGCTGTCCAATGAGTGTGTGTGTGTGTGTGTGTGTGTGTGTGTGTGTGTGTGTGTGTGTGTGTGTGTGTGTGTGTGTGTGTGTGTGTGNGTGTGTGTGTGTGTGTGTGTGTGTGTGTGTGTGTGTGTGTGTGTGTGTGTGTGTGTGTGCGTGTGTGTGTGTGTGTGTGTGCACTTATTGTGTCTCAGAACAGAATATTATGCTCACCTATACGACGTGACATTTAGACAGCCAAATTTTTAAAACGTTATTACGTTACATTTAACGATATTATTTGTATTGTTCTATTTCCGTCGACAGGTAATATTGCAGTACGATGACGTAAACACCTGCAGTACATACATACCAGTAGAGTAGGCAGGATTTTTGTCAAGGAACTGATCGTTTATTACGTAGGTGAATAGGTGATGCTTAACAAGGATGGTCAAAGGAGAAAGCCAGGAAGAAGCAGTCTCGCACTCACGCCACTCCATACCTTGCACCTAACTAAAACGAACCTTTCTTAGTTTTTTATAGTTTTTTTTATAAATTTCATAACTTTCTTCAAAACGTCAAAATAATCTAGAAATATTCCCTAAATAATACTCTTATCTTCAAATGCTATCATTGGTCTGTTCACTTTGATTTTGAAACCAAAATAAAAATGGATTATTCTCATTAAGTACAATTTGTTATACATACAATGCATTAGAAAGAAGGAGAAAACACATAGACGTCCTCTTAGAATCTAAGCGCCTCTTCATCGAGATAACTGACAGCTAACGCCCCCTCCTGTCAATCAAATAATGTTTATAAGTATATAGACCATTATTTTAAATTAAAATCTTATTTTAAGAAGATACATAGTAAATGCTTTATTCCACTCCACTCCACTTCACAAAAACTAAAAAGATATTACTTTGCTATACAAAAAATAATGTATTATTACACCTCTTCAATAACTGTCCTGAGCATCCATCATTGCTCATTTAAAAGCTACCTCATTTCCCCCACGAGGGGGAGATATCGTCCCAGGTAAGATTCACCGTCTTAGGTTATATTTATAAGTATAAATATACTATATTTTATAGTAAGAAATTTTCAACTATGATAATGTGCAAAGACCGGGCTCACACTTTAAGTTTTCTTTCAACCTCTGCAAATAGGTATTGGGGCACCTCTGAGGTTAGGTTAGGTTGACTAAGATCCATCATAAGCTTGGTATGCTTGGATGCGGTGGGTACCTACATAACGTTTTAGACTTTTGCAGAAACACTCATACAAACTACAATAATTTTAATAAACATTATTTTATGCTGTATAATTATAAATTAAAACCAGATAATACCATCTAGTAGTACATACTAGTAAAGTATTAAATACCTAGTAAAATTAATTCTAATTAAATTAATATATTCATTTAGGTGATATTTAAACCACATTTATTTATTGCAATAACAACGATAACCTTTAGAAAATACAATTTGTTCTTTCGATCGATGATTAACTTAGTCAATAATTTGTGATGATCGGAATGTGGTCGTCGAGGGCGGTTCGAACATTTTACTCCTTTGTCCAGAGGCCTCATCGTGGCCTTTACAACTACAACATATTATGTTATTTATAATACATTAGGTACACGGTCAGAAAGTGCTCTAATTGTGGTTGTGATGGAGGGGGTGCCACAAAGTAATGCTCGAAACAATTTTTTTGCTAAAACGTAGAGTAGATTTAAAATGTTGTCAACGATGTACCTAATAGATGTTACAATTTTTTAATACCAAAAAATATTTTCGTTTCTTTTCTATGGTTTAGATTATCTGGTTAAGACTATCTAATAGCATGCTATTTTTACTGTAGTTTGTTTATATTATAATATAATATCACACTTGTAATTTTTTTTAGCGCAGTAATGCACAAATATATTATACAATGAGCTATTGTATTATCAAATATCAGTGGACTAGTGTTGTCAATTGACTCATGCGTTTGAACTATAAACTAAGATAGTATCACTGATAGTAATTATTTTTTTCATTTCCTACTAAAACGTGTACCTAGGTATTATTGCTATAAAAATGAGTACTATAATAATATCAATGAATGTCTTTTTAAGTGACTGAATGTATGAAACGTAATTGAGAAAAATATCGAAAAATAAGGTTGATCCACATTCACGCATATACGTTACATAGTTACATTGATTATACTTGGAATATAATGAAGCTAAAATGCTTGACCTGGGCTAAAATGTAGTATTCGAAATTTAGGAGTGGGAGGGGAAGGATGTGGGGCGAGGCCAAGCCCCCCACAGGGCCATGTTAAACAATACTTTATAATTGGTACGCAGTCTTAAATCGTTGGATTGAGCTCCTCCAACTAATAGTTCCTTATCGAGCGCTGCCCTCAGATGACGAGCGCCCGGCGTGGGTGACAGTAAACGCTTATAGTTGCGCATACCTATAAATAACCGCGTTCCAAATTTACCCAAATATGTCCAGAAGAAGAAGATCGCGATAGTATAATTTTTTGATTTATCTTTTATCAAAAGCATTTGTCGGTGGTCCCAACGTCGCCGTCGCAATCGTCGTCGCCGCCTCTATATATAGGCGCAGACTGATGTACACGCACACACAGACATGATATATATACGAACCGGAATTACGTCTACCGTATACCGTATAATATTTTATCCCTCGTCGCGGACGCATACCGAAAGTGTCTCCGAAAGTGTTACTTTCTAATTCTTCTATTTTAGTATTCCACTAATTTTAGTTGACATTTCGGGGAGTTCAATGATGTACGCCGCGCGCACAGAATACTCGAGTGTATATCATGCAGCAGCAGACTATACCAAAGTCTAAAATTATGTCTCGTCTGTCTCTAAACCGAAACATACTACAGCCGGATACGGTTGTTATAATTCCATCATTCGTACCGTCATATGTGCTCGTACCTGCATGGCTTGGATTTTAGCTGCTACAATGCACATTATGCATTATACCTACAATAAATTATGTATAATATGGTACGGCAAGAGAGGCCAAACAAGTATGAACAACTAGAACATAGATACTGAATTACGTTATTTTCAGGTAATATTAACTAATACACTTACGCCGTTAACTCCAAATATTGAAATACTATTGATTATTAATAATTTCATGTTAATATGATTTTATATATTTTATTGATTTATTCAAACGATAAAATAATGACCTTTATTTTTATTATAATTACCTATTGATTAAAAATATAAATATTTATAAGAAAAATATGATTATTTGCGTATAAGGCGAAGAACTGAAACAAATTGTGTTGCGTTTGAAAGTCGTAATACATTTCTTCCAGCAGATATACTCGATAAATACATTGTCGTCCCTCGGCTTATGGAGAATAAAAAAAAAATGGGAAAAATGGTTTCAAAAATGATTATATTATTTCATAGCATTAAATATGTTATGTAATTTAGACGAATAATTAAGACATTTCTTAAAGTAATTATATACTTATTTTATAATAAGTGAACAGCTGTCGTGTTCAAGCACATGCTAATGGGGCAAATATGGTAGGACAAAACCTAGGGGTTATATTTGATGTACTATTTATATATATATTATTATGCTTATTCGTATCACTATTGTATAGTTCTTTTAATAATAATTTAAAGATAAAAATTGCATTATTTAATAATTACATGTTGTACGTGTTTAAAGCTATAATCTACGTGCTCCAACTTAGGTATATTGCAAAAAATGAAATCTAAGTAATATTCATACTTCTACGTAGAATCTCCAACGCATACCATCCCACGCGACTAGTGATTACTCTTCATTCTGATATTAAACTTGAATTCTCTCACGAAGAAGCAAAAACATTTAAGAAAATTCCACAATAGACTATATAGCTTCCTACTCTAATCCCCTAATCCAAAACCTCTCCATGCTAACAATCTCTGGAAACCCTCCAAGACGAATTAAGCGGAACTGCAAGGCGTGCCGTTGATCTATTAAACAAACAAAATGAGAATAAAACAAAATGTATAAAACATTGTTGAAAGTATTTATTTTTCAAATTATTCACGATTCTAACTCTATTACCTATTATTTGCATTTGTGCATTGGAGTATTGCAGCTGATTGTGTATTAATTAAATAATACAAATACAAATATAACCATACAACGTCTGAAATATTTCGGTACACGTATTTGTCAATTGTTTCCCTAAGATAATTTTGGGCGGTAATTAAAAAACCTCATAAGTGTCTCAAGGCAATCAAATTATAATCATTATTCCTTTGAGACATTAAAACAGTTCAAAGTACCTATATTTAGCATGTTTTCGCCCTTCAAACAATAATTTATTTATAGTTGGGGTGAACGTAATATAAATACAGTAGGATTGGCGATGTACAGGATGATTCACCAGCATGTTCATGGCTCACGCCGACTTTTATCTTCATATAATTAATTATAGTTAATTCATTCAAATTCTGATTTATAAGGACCAAATTTTGAAATACTTAGATGTTTCATACCATTTCAGGAGTGTAAAATAGTTCAAAACAGAAATATGTTTCCGACCTACCTTCTTTTCTGTAAACTGTGAGCAGATGTTTTTTTTTCGTAAAAATATTGATGTATTTATATGTAAATCGAAATTTGTACAAGAAGTTTTTGAGTTTTATAATTATGTATAGAATAAGAATAATAGTATTAAAATGGTTTTACAAAAATATAAAATGCATCTATAATAGGTACTGGGTTTAGTATATTTTATTAAACCTACTCAGATAATATTTTACAAACTATACAACTTAAATAAATATTAATCTATTAAAATGGAAAATAATTTATCACCATTATTTTTAGTTTATCGTAGCCAAAACCTTATTATTTTTAAAATAAATAATTATCATGAGCATCGTATTTCCTCAGAACTCAAACTCAAATAACTCGAAAACTATTCTTTCGAATCGTGATCTAGAAAAAAAAATGATTAACTATTTACAGTAGAAATTCTAATTTATAAGTTCTAATTTGAAAAAAAAGACCACCACTAATCACTCTTTGAATGGCATAATATAGAAAAACTAATTATTTGAAAATACTATGCTCGTTAACTATATACCTATATATGTATTTGAAAATTCCAAAAATCAGAATTTGAACAAACAGACTGTAAGAAATAATGGTTGCGTGTTCATGCTTAATGAATCACTCTGTATAATAAGTTGGTGTACGTATATAAATATAATACAGACCGAAATACACCAAAGGCGAAATTCACGACAAAGAACGACTCTATAGTCAGACAGTAATTACAATACGACGTCGTATTAATTAAACCGAGTGATATAAGTAGCAGGTATTTTCATCGTCAACGCTTTTCCGTACAAATAACAACTCGACTGGAATAGAACCATAGTAAGCGAAAAAATTGAATTGTTCAACGAAAGCCCTCTCCTGCGATTGGCATATACATGTATACATTTATAATATATTGTTATGTACTTTGGGGTCGATTTTTGTAGATGTGATATTAAAAAAATATTTGTGTGGTTTTTTTTAAACAGCTAGGTACTAAATGTTTAAAACCTATTTATATTTGACGTCAATATTTTGTCGATGAAATTATATTTATTTATTATTATTCAAATCGATTTTTTCCAAGTATTATTTATATTTGACAGACACTGAACGACATGTTGCAGGTCTATAGGGAATATTTTACCAACAAGAACTGTCAAAAAAAAAAACATAAATGTAATGATATTAAAAAAAATGGCATTACGACGAAAGCAGTAAAGAGAACATAATATTTTACTGACCGTAGGCCGAGTACGTTTAAATTATGCAATACAATGCTGAATGCAGTCAACTAATGCGTGAGTAAAAATACCTGCAGGTAGGTAAAAAAAAATTATTACAGTAGTTATGATTTGTAGTGGAAGAGAAAAAAATGGTAATTGAACGTTAGCTGATTTGGTTTCACGAAGAATTTCCTGGTTCCTTCGTCTGTATACGAGTTTGTTGTTGTACTGCAGCTATGATGAGCGATGATGGAATTATAATATGCAGGCTGATTAACAGTAAACACTATCATTATTTCGAGCAGTATAAAAGTTTTTGAAATTTTTTTTCCACATATTTCGCAGTCACTGCAGAGCAACATATTCGAAAAGATTTTAAGTTTTGATTGTAATTTTTTTCACTATTTGTCACCTACGGTTTTTAGCACAAGAAAAATGTCTCAATTTTACGCTGGACAATATTATTTAACCACGTCTACATATTTAAATATTATCAACTGAATTTCATTATTCCGTTAAAATATGATTATACCTGTATGAAACGTAAATGCCGCAACTTTATAACGTCTATATAGTGTGTAGGTCTAATGCGCCACCAACTTTTTTCGATATTGAATTACTTACTTCTATGCAAGTTTTTACAGAAAATTGAATATAGATTTCTCATCTCTCTGCAAGAACTACTTGTTTGAATTTTGTACTTGGATACATAACAATTTTCATTAAAAAAAAAAAAATATCTGGTGAATAATTGATAGTGAAAGGGGGAATTCCTATTTGAAAACAGAAGTTTGTATTGTCACAAGATCATCCTAAAGTGGCAAAAAAAATCTCAAGTATTCAAAAATATAGTCTTCAACTGTTTTTAAAAAAATCAGAATTTGAATATATGCATAATTTAAGCATAAGAATCGGGCGCGCATGCTTAAAGAATCACCCTGTATAAATACTGAACAGTCTACTGATACAATCGGTATAGATATGGCAATAGCGAAAACTATATGCACATACTTTCGTTTTAACATGTTTTGAACGGATCAAAAAAGCTGTGTTGATGAAAACATGAACTATCGATATAATGAAAAAAAAAATATTTTTTTATAACTTTTTTTTAGTACCTACACAGTAATTTGCAGGACATGCGCTATAAAACCAGATCCGTTTGGAAGAATCAATTGTACTCACTTATTATCGATCGCTTTGGGCGGGTTATTATTACGCAGAAAATAAAAACGTTTCTAGTCGACTTCATAATAATATTACTAAACATGTTTCGAACCATTGTATGAAATATTATAATACAATCCGAAATCCGTTAAACGGATGTACCAACACTATAAATAACCGAGGAAAAGCTATGTACGCGCACGCTCGCGATGTATTCATTATTAGGGCTCTTTACGCGTACAACCACGTTAACCGAACAACGTAATATTTTTTTTTATCCAGCATAATAATTAATAATACGATTTCGATGTGCTCCTGAAACGTGAAGGACAAAAACATTCTGCGATTTCGTTATTGAATCGTTAGTATTTACAATATTATAGTAATTAATATACAATATAATGGGCGCGTAATTAACGCGTTTGTTTCGCGCGGGTTTTCATCGCACGATATAATAATATTATTATGATCAAAGTTTGTTAAGTCCATTAAGTGGATGCGACATAATAATAATAATAATAATAATAATAATAATATACAAACATACGGTCTCGATGTTAGTTGTATGAAACGATACGGCGCGGTATTCGTATAGCGTTTCTCAGTAAGCCACAAATAGACTGGCGAAAGGGGCTGAACTCGCAACATGTTCAACACCGTATATACATATTTATATGAGCCTAATAAAGGGTTCGTTAAATACGCAACCGACACTCACACGAACGCACACTTGCATATATACAATACACATGTACACGGCACACACACACACACACACACACACACACATCCATGATCCATACACATCCATACGTACGAGTATTATGACGATGACGTAAATTCTTATTAATATAATAATATACAAACACGCGCGCCTGCGCGGAAATAGTTATTGGATGTAATCGTACACCTACTCGAATAAATACTCGAAAATACAACATTTTATAGGCATATCATTATAATCCGTAACTATACATATTGTATTGCAGGCGATGCACTGGTGATATAACAGAGTGGGGTTCACCAACCAAGCTCGTGTCCGCCTTTTCCTTTTTGACAATAATTTATTTACTCATTTCAGTGGGTCAGTGGGGTGAGTGCCTGTCTGGACTCAGATTTTTGGATTTGCAAAATATGGTTTCTAGTATTTTCGAATTGTTTGAAAACTAAAATTTAATAAAATGTTCTATTCACGGATAAAAGGGGGGGGGGGGGGGGGGAGGGTGAGCATACTAATTATAAGTCATTCTAATTGTGGTGATATAGATCGTTCTGCCCATTACACTTTGATTAGGACCAATAACAATAAATCATCATGTTCCTATAATATTGTAAACCTACTAATAATCAAACGCTATTTAGTATAATATAATAAATAAAATAATCTACATAACAAGGTTCAAACGACCAACTATCGAAAATCATGGCTACGCTCCAGGAGCTACAGGACTTGAATAATATAGAACATGATAGGTATGCTAAAAAAAGTTCGTTTTACTCGTCGATAAAATATTTAAAGCCAAACTCACAAGTTGTTGTAAATATAAATAGGAGGCAGGTTAAAACGAGTGTTTAGGAAGCACCTACTAACATTATTATGACTGATATGATTATGATATAAAAAATATAAAGCTTTATAAATCATAAAATCGTTTATTAATTTATTTTGCAGTATTTTTCATGATAATGCTGATGTATCAAACACGTTGTTGACTTCACACCATGAATTTGTTTTGGTTTATTGATGTATTATGATAATCAACAAACTTGGTATGTATTATTTTACTATCTATAATTGATATTGTCAACTATAGTAAAATACCCTTAAAATAAAAAAAATATTTATATAAATAAACTAAAATTAAATTAAAAACGGCAGAAAGTTTAAAATGTCAATAAATAGCAACTTATGACTTCAAAATAATAATAGAAATACATAATATTGTTATATGGTTAAATTTTAAATCATATTTATTTTTGAATAAATTACACCATTGAACAACAAAAATTTGTTTGGTTTTACGATCTATTCGCTTTTCATCCTTCAGAGTATCAACTAGACCCAGTTCGTTATCACTTTACCAGAAGCACGCAAAATGTTGTTCCACCACTCACGCTGGTCGAAACTTTAAATATTTATAACTTATAAACTACTCATCCTAAGTATTGGTTGTGTACCAAAATACTCAGAAAAATATTCTGCTTTTGAAGATAAAATTAAAATTGTATGTTATCTTTCAGTATAAAAACTTAAAAATGTATAAGCATTAAAAATATTTTAAAATATAATTTTTCAATAAACCGTTATTTTGTAACAACTTAAAACCATATAAGACCATATACACGTATATTTTCAAAAACAGTAATACTTTTTCAAGAATGAGTGACCTGTTTTGAATGAATCGTCAGGTATAATAGCTAAACCAAGTAACATTAAAAATCAAACGGTGTGAAATAAACATTATAATATTGTTCTATAATATTATACAGTTCACAGCAATTCTAGCGAAAACCATTATGTTCTTGTAAATGATACATTTTAATAATGAAAAAATCTTAAATGATTATTGTGGTCACAGCATTGGTTGCAGTTTACAGGAGTGTGAAACAAAATAAATCGTTAATTATTTATAATACAATTTATCATTATTAGTCACGAACCGGAACATTTTTATCACAGCGGTGTGATTTGTGTGTCTGGTCTGCGGTCGATATTATAATTTCAAAGTCTGCTGGAAATCTATTATCTTATCAACACAGATAATATGATATCAATATGCATCTGTAAGTATAAGTCGATTATAAATATAATTAATTGTGTACGTTGTACTTAATGTTGTACATCTACACCTAATGGAAAAGGTGGGAAAGTTAATTCAAAGAATTAACTCAAGTTAATTTAAATTAAGAGAACACGAGATCGATAAGTTAGAAGTTAACTGTTTACAAATCATAAACTTAACTCAATAAGCTAAAAGTTAATATTTGAAAAATATTGACTCAACTCAGTTTAAAAAAGTCAATCTATTTTTTTAAATTAGTATGTGGATCAAATAAAAAGTGACTGGGTTTTTTCTATAATTTTCTACATTGTAATAAACAATTGTATTGCACTTTTGTCATAATTTACATTGTATATATTTTACTTTAGATGATTATTAAATATTTGGACTACCTATACACATCTCAATAAATAATTTAACAAATATACATTTTTTTAGATATTATGATATTAATATATTATGCCTATCTATAATCTACTAAAATACGTAGGTACCTATACGAAAAGTTATTTTATCAAGACAAATAACAGAAATGTTTGTATTATTGTAGTATTTTATTATTCCTATTTTAATATTCATATTTGTGTATAAAACTATAAAAGGAAAACATTTTAAAAATTCTCCAACTTGATAATTTTTTTTTTAAATCAACCGAGAAAGCTAAATTATTTCAACTGTCAATTAGGAAAGTTAAGTTCATATGTTAATTAGAATATAAACTAAATTGCCCAAATTTGGTCAACAGTACTCAGTTATTGTTATAATCAATGCCAGTGTACTACGTGAAATGGTATCAACATTTTTAAAAAATAAACTGCATTGTGAAGGCGAAGAATAGAAAACAGTATAGTGACGTTACGTGTTTTTTTTTTATTTATTAAAAATGTATACAATATATTCAAATAAAGGAAAATATTTTGTAAATCATATCATGAATGGGAAAAGCACAAAAAACAAATGTGGTTTGTCAAAAACCGTTAATATTAAATTATAATATTTAATATTTAAAATATTACGAATTTCACACTGATTGTTTTTAGTATTTCAAAATTATTAAGAAAAGTATTAAGGATTGCTTACTTTGGATCAAAATATTTGGTAGGTACTAAATACTAGATAGTGGAGATCTCCCTGGACGTTGAGGATCGAGACACATTTTCAGATTTTCTACTCAATAAGGACGACACACACGTACACACACATATACAGAATCCGTTCAGAATGTAAAATTGGTTAATCAATATTCGAATAAAAAAAATATTTTTACCGAAAATGAAATCATAAACAACTTCTCACCAAATAATTATAATAGGTAATTCAAATAATATTATGACTGTTTGTGTTCCGATAACTACGACTAATGCCCGTCACGGTGGAATGTCTATATTATGACCATTGCAGTTAATTTTTACAGTAACATTTAAGCTTTTTAGTGTGGCTATTGTTGCTGAAACGTGATTTCAAAAAAGTAAAATAGACCATTTAAAAACATTCCCCGTTTCACGCTATATACAACCTCGATTCATCGTGTCACTCGTACATTAAGCTCAAATTTAGTTGGGAGGAAGGGGTTGATATTTTCCCCTGCGATTACAAAATGATTACATGTCCACGACGAGTAATTGAAATACACTGGGTAGGTTATTGTTTTCAGGGAGGATAATATTAAAGAAAGCTTTGCAATGCAACAAAAAACATGCTCTCAAATTATTATTCTAAGAGTAAGGGTGGTGGAATCTGCTTTAAAACGTAGCCTATCTTCGACACGGTGCAATATTAATGATAGATTAATACCAAATTGGCGAATACGAGAGTTTTTGATGTATACAAGTCACTAATAATAGTTATGAAGAAAATAATTTAACATTGTTGAAATAATCTGTCAATACAATATATTTTAGTTTATCGGTATGACTTAACTTATAGATGATCTATAGCTATATGGTTGCAGTATACATAGAGCAAGGTATAATAGCCTAGAAAACTAGATACAGTTCGCCCCAATTACCTATAATATGTAGCATTTAGAGGCCCATTGGGTGAATGATAATTATCATACATTTTCAATTTTATAGTGTAGGTAATCAAAACTATTTATATAAACTTACTGGATGTGAACTCAATAAAGTTACCCTGTAAATTTTCCGAGAAAAAGTAAATTTTACAAAGAGGTTTTACACTGGGAAAATGTTTTTTTATCGTTCCTAAAATATCCATTGACTCCCCATTTTAAATGTTTTTACATGTGTAACAACCACAACTTAAGTATCTGCTAATTTAGTATTTCAGTAATCAGTAGTCTTTAAGACTTAACATTGAATACACCCAATGTATTAAATTTAGTATTTTTAAACTTTAAGCTTTAAAATTTTAAACATTAAACAAAACATTTTAGAGTGAATAATATTTTCACCGTCTGAGGGTGGTTTTTAGTAGTATTTTTTATGTTGATTAGAGGAAAATAGAAGTATCACGTTTCGTGCGTACTTTTCTTAGTATGTACCTACTTGAAAAAAACTAATGAAAAACCGCTGGATAACGGCAAAATTTACGCAACACCAGTTTTTGAAAAAATCGATTTGGTTTTTCCTTGTAATTCAGAATATTATATGATTAATAATCGTGGAGAAATAATTTATCAACCAAATATTAGCATTTTCTAGACATGCTATAATATTCAAAATATTTTGGCTCTTTTTGAGCTTTTTGTTGATATTTACATATTTGCATTTTTTTAGTTTCTTTTTATGTTTTAAAATGGTTGTTTTTCAGTAAAAAAGTCTGGAAATTTAATATAAGGTTCTCTCATAAGTTTTTCTTACTGGGATTGAAACTAAACTTTAGCGTAAAGCCACAATCATTTTTTTATGAGCGTTTGAAGTTCAGGAAAACTTACAAATTATTTTGTAGTTAATACTTGTAATATTTTACTATAAATTATTATTGTTAGTGGGTAGTGGGTGTCTCAAATTTTGTTAATCTCGAAAGTAAAAAAAAGTTCACTACACCACTGTTAGCCGCTACAACATCTCCCTAATGGCTAAAGTAGAGTAGATTAATATGAATATCGAGTGTCCTGCGAAAAAAAATCGATTAAATTTATTTAGTATTAAGTTTAAAATGTATTATCTATAGTCACCCGTTCAAAAATTCCAAAAGGAAATTAAAAATAAATTTATTGGTTTAACTCTAGATATTTGACTCACTTGGAGCACGCACATATACAACTTAAGCTTAAACAGTTAACTCAAGACCGCACCTCCTGAAGGACTTCTTTGTAATTCAAACTCCATCTCTATCCAATAAACTCACCATAATATAAAGTCGATAATTTGGATAGTCTGGACATATGTTATTCAGCAAGGACCTCGAATACTAATGTAAAAAGGGTACACACAAAAGTGAGTTGTTGCGTATGCGCAAAATACAAAATTTAAAAATCGTAAGTCATCGGAATTTATGATCCAATAGTTTATACTCTCGTGTACCGCAAAACAGAATTCAAAAATATGTATTGGGTACTGAGTAATATAAGTATTTAAGTTATACAGTGTACCCTGTTTTTGTGGACACACCGTATAATGTCATTATTTTTGGAGGAGCAGAAAAATTCAAAAATATCTGAGTACCTACATAGTATATTGTTTTTCTTTCTAAATATTATAAAATACCTACATACGTATGTATTACGACTTATCATTGCTACAATAATCGCTCTATGAATAAAATACCAAAGCGATAAATACATTTATTTTTTCTCAAAATAGAATTAATCTGAAAATTGTAAACGTTTTAAGTACCTAAGTCATAATATTTAAGATATAACTACTTTTATTTATATTTAAGCAAAAGTAGGCTGATAAGTGATAACCATTGACATTACAACTTACAAGCTTTACAAATAATATGTTACATATTATATTATACATAAATATAAATCCAAGAATAAAAGTTTGTCTTAAAACAATATGATTATAGTGTCATTCGATGACTAGACCTGCAGCCATTTACTACATAAACATAATTAGCTGGTAAACGTGATTCATTGGAATTTAGCTATCTAAAATATTGTATTGATAATACAATTCTAAGTCTTCATGGAACATTAGAATCGTTTTATATTAGTCAATAATCACGATGATGAATAATTATTTTTAGATAAACGTGTTAGGTTACAAAATTATAAATTTTGTTTTTGAAAATAAATAGTTATTTTATGTTTGGTTTGAACTGAATGGCAACTAATAATTGTAATTTAACCAAACACATTTATGTATAAAGTATTTCGATAAAATAATAATAATAATAATAAAGTGTAATAAAATTTGTATTTATGAAAGTAATTATTGCTTTCTCTGACTTATAATAGCGTGTTATAACTTATGTCTTATAGGATAAAAATAAAAATAAATATTTACATTTAAATTTATTATAATTAGAATACTGTGTGAAAATGTTTATCGTTCTAATTTTAACAACAATAATAGTTATTCACACGAAAATCGGAAAACGCTGACAACAGATTTTTATTATATAAATCCGTAATTCATGCTCTGGGAGAATATTCAAAATGTGATGCGGTGACAAATGAAATAAAAGCCAAAGACAGATTTAAAGCTTTGTTCGTTGAGCACAATATACTGACAGCTGCAGTAGTTAAGTGTTTAAGTCTCGAAGTTAAATGAAAATAAGTTAATAAAACCCCCGGCCTGATATGAATTATAAAATAAATAATGGATATACTATATAGAAGAACGATATGCATTTCAAACATATTAAAAAACATAAATTCCACGAAATAGACAAATAAACAGTAGCCGTATGCTATTTATACATATATGCATATGATATATTTTGCGATTGTAGATTTTTCGTATTTATAGACTACCATCGTCCGCTTGAAATCGTATAATATCGAAAAACAGCCTGATCGGAAAAAACCGAAAGAGTCAGTATAAATTGTGTCCCCTAAAAAAGGTCACAGCTATACATAACATATACTATGTAAATTGCTGCCCTGGAATTTTTGAATCGTTCTTAAATTGCGTCCCGGGAAATTCCGTTTATTTAGAGTCGTCAAAAACGATTTAAATAATATAAGCAGTAAACCATAGTCTATACGATGTAGATAATATTATTGTATAATTTTATTAGCAGCAAATGTGATTTTAGCTCGTGTTCAGTGTACAGTAATCATTATGAAATATCAAAACCACAAATATATCGACAAAAATCTAATAGTTTGTATAGAAAAGCCGTTAACGAAATGTTCACTGGATGTGACTGGACGATCACGAATTACAAAACGCTGATATTGAAAATTTGAAACTTTGACTTCTCAAGGCGTAAAATTAATTTTAAAAAAGTCACACAATGTTTTTTTAATTACCTGACATTTTTGTCATGACATGAAACTTTTTGTTACTAATTTTAGAACACAATTAATCGTATAAACGGCAAACACAATACTTACTTTTAACCACAACAATATTAATAAAATTATACTGGCACTAATAAAAAAAATGGATGTAAAATATACTTAATATATACTTACGTAGATATGAATAAAAATATTTAGGCCCCAATTTACACTGATACAAAGTATACCCGAGTGCCACAATTTCCATATTATTATGAATAACATTTACCCGGGCTGCAATTCATACAAAAAATTCATACAGGACCAAATTTACATTTTACAGTGCCCCGAAAACACAGTAGGTAGCCAGCAAGTTAGGTAGGTACATACAAAATATAATTTAGGCACTAAAATTGTCAATTTTTGATTTGACTTTTTAAAGTCATATAAAAAAAGTACTTCATAAATGTATGATAAATTACTTTAGAAGTATTGCTTGGCAATTATTCAATTACAAGTTATTCTGCACATAATTTTCAAAAAAAAAAAATTACATACTAATGATAGGATAGGTACTCGAGTATATATTTTTTTGTCAATTCAAAGTTCGAAGAAAATGCACGCATACGACACATTGTGCGATGTTTTTAAGTAGGCAAGGTACTAAATTGAATAGTTAAGCTTCGAAAATAAGGACTCCTTAGGGACATTTTTTATACATTCGTTGATACTCAACTTAAGTGTAAAAATACAAAGTGCTTAAAATGTGAAATGGTATACGTTCGGTTATAATAAAACGCATCTTTTATTTATAAACACAATAATATTTATAGTTCATTATTCAATGTCACACTCCCACAGTCTCCCACATATTATTATCTAATAAAAGTTTTCTATGTCTGTCACTATAATTCCGTACAGATAATATTATGATATTGTAAAACATTTTTTTTTCCGATTCTTTCGACAATGAACCCGTCTGATATCGTTCGGGAAAGCATTTACTAAAATGTTTAAAAAACGTGTATTCATTAAAACAATCTAAACACGGTTTTCCCGTCGTAACGATCAAATCGCATATGCTTCAGACTTACACGGTTTCACCACGATGGGTTCGTGCGATACATTTGAACGAGACAAACAACTTAAAACTTTCAACATTCGCGAGTTTCTACTAAACAGCTTCTGTTTTCGATGTTTGTTGTCGACTGCTCTGCGTGATAAATAATTGAACAAATTAACAATTTTAACGACCACATACATACTTAATGTGTTTAAATTACATATCGTTTTTTTGTCTGAGCAACGGACGTGACATTCATATATCGTGCGTACCTGCGTTATTTTAATTATGATGATGGCATGTAAATTATAACTGAACAGTAGTACTTGTATTGCAGTGGCAGGTATACTTATCGAAACTTCGAGTGTCTCCGACTCGATTTTGAAACATTAACAACCGACGGCAGATACAAAATAATATTGCAATAAACATCTCTATTATCAGAGGATAATGATTCACACTATATAATATGCAGTTAGGTGTATACAGGGCGGTTCACCGAATTGTCCATTGCTATGAAAAACGATCGGTGAGAATAAACATAATAATATAATATAGTCTCTATGCAATATGACGTGCTGCATCGATACTTTTTAAATTAAAAAAACGAATGAAAATTCTGGTGTGTCGTATGTAATGATCATTGCGATTTCAAGGTATCCATAAAATGTGGTTTAAAGACCTATATAAGCACACTTAAAAATTCCGAAAATCTGAATGGAGGTACACGATTAATGGATAAAATAAAAGGAGTGGCGGCAATGTGGCGTGTGTGTGGCGAATCACTCTGTACAACTTAATGCAAATGTTTATATTCCATTTATAGAAGAACCTGGGTGCGGTGAAAGCGGGGTAAGTGGCGGGTAACACATATTATATAATATTTATGTGTGTATTGTATAATGTAATGTTATACCTCTCGTCACCGGACAAAATGACGCTGAGTTTTTGTTATTGTTGTTCGTTGTACCTGCACCCACACGCGCTGTATGGTCCCAATAATTCATATAATCACGTACGTCATAACGGTTTATTATTATTGTTCGGGCGCAATCAAGAGCACGTCGTCGTCGTTTAGGTAACATATTGTGTGTACGCAATATAATGTTACGTAGCAAAAAGTCTGACGATATAGGAAAACATCGTATAAAAATAAATAAAAATATCCACTAGTCTTTGTAGTATGTCGATGGTTCAGTAGTTAAACATAATGCATTAATGAATATTCAACATATTTTAAAGACACCTGTTTGCTTGTTGATTATAGATTAGTGAGATGATTATTAGAAGATGGCATTTGACGACAAGTCAAACATAGGATTATTCATACAAATAATTGTTAACTATAATTAGGTAATTATACTACCTACCAATTTAACTGTAATTTTTTTTTTTAATAAAGTCACCATTTATGCTGCAGTAGAACAATACCTTTGAGGTTTTTTATGTGAAAATCTAATGCAACGGATGAGACAGGCATGGGTAAACATCTAATGTGCCTTTAAAATCACAAGGAAGAATTTTTCTTAAACAAATATGAATATTATTTTTTTGATTAAGCCTTGTTTATTTCCTTTAATAATTACCATCCTTTCAATTTCCATGCATATTTTCTATACAAAATAATGTTGAAGTTTCACATCTGCCAGGCATCCTTCGAAGGCTCACTTTTTTATGGTTTATATTTATTTGATATTGGCAGTTTGTTGCACCGTTCACGCAAGTAGTTCATAGAAAATGAAACATTTTTTTAGTTAAAATATTTACCACTTCTTCTTATAAATATTCAATTTATGTGTACTTTTTGATGGACATTTCGCTCAATATTTATAAAAAAAAAAATACTAAAATGCATTTCCATTCCTTTTTATTGAGCTTGAAATTCTTTTTAGAGGGCTAAACCCATCGAGCTTCTTGATTTCTGACAATGAAGCGAACTCTGAGTTTCATTGCAGCATAAGGTACTTGGTTTATAAAAAACAACAATATTTTTTTTATACTAACTCTAGTAGGACATAATTAATAAATAATAATTTTGATATAATATATCAATGTTAAATATTCAATTTAAATTATGAACTACATAATATATTAAAAATGAAAAAAAATATGTAATAGAAATAATTGGAATCCATCATGAAAAATTTTGGTTGCGTCACAGTTTTATTATAAGTTTTTTTTTTTTGTAAACGGAAAATATGTTTTTCGTTCCAATAGAAATGTTGTTACTGATGTACAATGCCCCTCCCCCTTATCATCCTTCAGGCTCCATCGTCGATGTACTCAATTAAAACTGCTGGTATTATACTTGTATCTCCGATCCTCACACTTCACCCCCCCCCCCCCCCCACAAATCCCACACATTTTTAGTGTTTGGTATCATGGGTTGGGTTAGTCTTATTATTCGATCATGTAACTTGCATAATATTATAAGTACCTACCTAGGTTTAGAATATAAGTATTAATAATTATTAAAACGTATCTTAAGCGAGAACCCCCAACCGCCGAAACGTCATCGCTGTCCCTTAATCATAGTCTCGTAACCGCACAGCCCCCCCCCTCATCCATTGACAACGTTGCACAAAACACTGGGCGGTGGTAAACTCTCCCGATTTTATGGTAAACTCTCCCGATTTTTCAAAATAGTAAACTCTCCCGATGGTAAACTCTCCCGGGTTAATATTATGTTTACCTGAAGTAAATGTGTAAACTCTCCCGGGTCAAAATTATGTTTACCTGATGTAAATGTGTAAACTCTCCCGGGTCAACTTCATAGTTACCTGTAGGAAGTATGTAAGCTCTCCCGAGTTGTTTTAAATGTTATTGCTACACTACGAGTTGGCTACACTGCAGAGATTGTGATTGACTATTTTTAATAGAAACTTAAATGTATATTGAATTTTTTGAAATTTTATTTTTTATTGTATTTTGACTATAATATCATGTTCATAGCAGCTAAAGACATTAATTTATATTGTTATTATTATTATTATTATTATATATGATTGACTATTTTTAAACGCAACTTAAATGTATATTAAATTTATTTTATGATTTTTACTAGACCCGGGAGAGTTTACATGTTCTCTTCAGGTAGTATTAACTAGACCCGGGAGAGTTTACACGTTTTCGTCAGGTAGTACTGGAGTAGACCCGGGAGAGTTTACCATCGGGAGAGTTTACAATCGCCCCAAAACACTGACTCTCAAGAACCGTCGTAGGCATATCATAATATAAGGTAAGGCGCTCAATCATGTGTCTCGATGACGTGCGCCGTCAATTCAGCGTCCCACTCGAAACGGTATCCGCGGTATTTTTTATTTGGTATACGCGTTGTGCAGGTTCTTAATATTGTGTTATAATAACATAGGTAATAAGTATATCATAAGGACATAAGCGCACCGTATTTCATTCGGTGTAGCCACAGCCCCGACGAATGACCACTAATTTCGTATAGCGTTTTCTATATAAGTATTAGCTGACCCCGTGAATTTCGTTGCTGTTTAAAAATTCCAACTCTGTATCGAGACTGTTTTTTCTGGATTTTCAACATAATTGGTGGAACATTAATCGACCAGAGATATACCTACGATGAGATGCAGTTACTACCATCTTCGTGGAAAATCCAGAAAAACAGCCAATTTTGGAAAATGTTTTCTTAGTGCACGTCGTATACATATGGCGGTACAAAGGTACCTTGCAAATTTCAAGCCTCAAGCTATCATCCTTTTTAGGCTTTGTACGTTGATCAGTCAGTGAGTCAGTCAAGACACGTTCGATTATATTATATTATATAATATTATAGCAGCCCGCCCGGCGTTGCCAGAGAGACTAAAGCTTGTGATTATGGCAGTATATTATCAGGTAAGCACCTGCGGTGGATTTCCTACCCTCGAGGTGCGTACGTAAGCTTATAATTTTAAACTCTAAAGTTTCGAAGTTATACTAAGTTTGACGTTTTTACTTAATCCAACCTACGGCAGTTTGGATACGATCTGCCATCCAGTGGTTTTTGATAACCCTGTATAATCTGACATCACATGGGAAAAAATGATCAATTAATACAAAGTACATAGTTATGTTTATGTATCTCGGTTTTGCTGTAACCCAGTTTATATTAAAATACGATCAATAATAATAAAAAGATCACCTTAGTAAAAATCTTCATGCACAAAAAAATCAGTAATCACCGAGTTCACTACTCTCATTCGAATATCTTGACGATTTTCAATAGAATGCAAAATAAAGAGTGCACTACGAAATGAATAAACAATTTCCAAGCTCGTCTAAAGCATTAGAGGAACCACAGTTCCAGATTTAAAATTCACGTGTTATGCATTTAGTGAAAAATGAAGCAAATTCGTTAAAACTGTGGAGTTTCACAAAACAAGTAGTTTTTTGAAATGTGTTAAATCGAAAATACCACTCTCTTTTATGTACACGGATATTTTACTGTAAGTCAGTATAGGTTCTTTACAATTCTTAAACATTCAGTATGTTGTTGTTGTTGTTGTTGTTGTTGTTTTTGTTATTATTATTATTATGATGATGATGTGATCATCATCGCTTGATGACCTACCGAGACGGTATGCGTATAGGTACCTATACGACCATAGTCCAAAAGTACTAATTAATGCAGATTAATATTAACTATAATATACACGTTCCGTACACAGCCACACAGGGTTTAAGCAATAAACTAAATTAATAATATCACTGCAGATAAATACACAAATTATAGTGTGCAGCTTGTGACCCTGTGGATGCGAGTTTTGATTAAAACCTGAAAACCGATGAAACGCTTTTGCGGAATATTTCACCCTGCAAAGGAAACGGGAGACCCGCAGATGAGAGTTTAATATAATATACCTACGTTTACGCCAAAATTATTTCGAATATTACACTAACAGCGTGGATATAGTGACAATGTTATACAGTTTGTACAGGTTGAATAGTGTTTAAAATTTGATTTAATATACCATATTTTAAAAATATATTAAATCCAATTTCTCGGTTAAGTGAAATAAGTATAGTTGCAGATTCTGAATAGCAGTGCGAGTATATTAAGCTGTTCGCTTTTGTAAATTTGATCAAAAAACATGTATTACCTATTGTGTTTGTACAAAATATTGTACAGAAAATATCAAATTTGTACGCCGTGAAATGAACTTTCGCTCATATTATTGTGTTTGTCTCCGAGTTTTAAAATACATATACTTGTGCCTACAGGTATACAAATATTATCCAATACTATTTGCGCATTGAAGTTATGAAATGCCACGTTTATCGTCATTTTTAGTCGTATAATGTTATGTATAAACTAAATTACATTCACTCGGAACACTAATGGATAAAAAAAAAATGATTTTTGATTCTGCGGGAACAGGCAGAGTCGTACCTTTTTGTATTGTGTAAGTGTGTGATCACTTTTTTGAGGGTGAAATTAAATTCATTAAGTATTATGTATGCTTATAATAGCCGAGTTAATCGAATGGAAATTGAACACAGTACCTATATAGAATAGAATACATAGTACCCGTAGAAAGCACCATATTTAAAAAGGCACTTTCGAGATTTCCTTGAAATCAGAAGAGTTACAAATAAACCCAAACCTTAAGTTAAATTCTCAGTCAAAAGCTAACATAATGTACATCGTGTATTTCTTTGGCCAGAATTTTGAAAATGTGTTGTTTTTTACTTTACTTCATATCGATTTTTAGTACCTGCATTTTAAGATAGGATTTTCATACAATGTTCCGGTTCAACTTATTTTAACTATCTACCATTAAATATTAATATATGAATATATGAATCATGTTTAAATTGTTTTAAGACAATATTTAGTTAAATCAATATGTCATACCCTAAAAAATAATATTTTTATAGATTTTGTAATGAGTGATTTCTACCCTTAATTACTCAAAAACATAAAAAAAAATGATTCTGTTAAACTATATTTTGTCTATGTAGCGCATGGCCAGAGAGAGAAAATAAACAGTGCCCTGACATCCTTTTAAGATCATATTTTTAAATCAATGAGATTTTTTTTACTACCTTTAAGGTTAACTATAGATTGAATATAAGGAGTGTCGTTTAGTGATACAAACTTCTGTTTTTCCAATGAGAACACCAATTTTCAACTGTAAAGTATACAGTGGATAAACAATTTTTTATCTTACTAAAGTTTTTCAAAAAATGCAAGAAATTTAAAGTATAATCTTTGAGTAGGTACCTAACCTAACCTAATCTATATATTTAAAACATTCAAAAATCAAAAATGTAGTAAATTAATCATTAAAGGAAAATATTGGGTGATCATGTTTGGTGAATCATCCTGTATAATACAATATTATCAGGTATTTTCCATTTCAAAAACAAATTTCCGTTAATAATTTATTGCATTTGCGATTGGATTTTAAAATCAATGTAATTTGTGGTAACTTGCGAAGGATATATTCTATTTATTTAATTTTAATTATTAAGCATTTATTCAAATGTTTTTTTAACAGAGTTTTGATTAATTAATCATGATTAAAAAAAAATAGAGTGGTCAAACATCGCACAGTAAAGTGTAGTTGACTCCACAAAAAGGTCACTTTCACGTATTATAAATATTGACTGGCTCGTCGGTAATCGTATTTGTAGGCACTTACGTTCAATAATATAATTTAATACATAAAAACAAATGGACGATTGATCCTACGGTATAATTCAGTAGTATTGAATACTAGACTATAATAGAATGTTATAAAATATTTAAAGTCTTCTTCGAAGTGTAATGGTTATGAAAACAGAAAAAAACTGTCGTACCGACCTGAATTAAAAAAATATTATAAGAAAGTGCTATAGTTACATAAATACTACATTTTAAAATTATAGCCTGTATTGGTATTTTAGTTGGATTTTTTTGGTATGTAGTATGTACCTTTTCCCTCGCCTTCATCGCTTTAGTGATATGTGTCTTCGACTAGATGGCCCTGACTGTAATGAGTACTAAATATAAATATATGAATAATTATTTAAATTAATTTGTTTCCAGCAAAACACATCACATCAGTATTATTATTAAAAACGTATTTATTATAATAATATATACACATACTTTATAATACAAATATATTTATTATGTATAATTTTTTTATGCAAATCATTTAAACACATTTTAATGAATATTCGTCGACTGCGTGTTTTATTAGCGGTCATCACCTCGACGTCGATCGTACACGCATAGGCCGTAAGCATAGGTGTTTAAGTGCGATAATGGCATAGTACGTGTGCAAGTGGTGAATAATAATTTCATAAATTACTGTCGTTTTATTACATATCGATAAAATAAAATAAAAAAAGATGGCGTGGATGCTTCCGCCGTATTTCTCAATTTATTTACTCATCGACCTATAATGCACGCCGCACCGGAAATCCACATTGCTCCGACGGTTGAATTTTATTTTTAAAAGAATTTCTAGAAACACAGTATCTACCTACCTATAACGGCACTGCGCCCACGCCGATCATGAGTTTAAATTGCAGTAAAATATCAGTGTAGGTATGCACTGCACAATAAGAATGTTGTTCTCTGGAGTTAGTAGTGAGTGATGTACATTACATAAATCATAATATTAAAGTAAATATTATGCATATAATGACCATGTATTTTATTTGTCGAAGATTTTAGAAGTTTCTACATTAATTTAATAGTCCAATAGAAAAATGCATAACTACCTATATATCAATAAATAATGTCATCAGGTGAAGTCGCTACAGAGTTGAGATGTTTGAATATTACTATGACCATTTAAATTAATCGAACCTAGGGGTTAACAAGTGATTTAAGCAATATAAAAACAGTTGTATATGACAAATTGTTGGCCACCAGCTATATACTCCTATAGTTTTTTAAAAATTAAAATTGTTTATAATAGGCAATATTTGATTATTTTTCATTGTAAACAAACAAATTTATAAAATTCAATTTTGAATACCTAATAGGAACCTACCCATTAAATAATTTGTTGTTTTATTTACGAGTTAAGTCAAATTAGGTATAGATCTACTTTTTATTAATATTTTTATTTTGTTTCAAAGTTGATTATAATCATGTTCTAAACATGTTTAAAACAGTTGGAAAAAAGTTTAAGACAAAAAAAAACACGTTTTAAACGATGAAGCGTTTTTTATACAAACATGTATTTTATCAACTATTTTAGTGGAGAGTACAAAATGTGTTACGTCGTACTTACTATTGCAACAAAAATCGAATAAAAATCAGAATGCGTATTTAAAAACTTCACACGCAGAAACATACCTAAATAATGATTATTTAGATTCACTGTATTGAACTATTTTTATTATTTTTCATTATTTTTTAGTACGATTATATGCGATACAATATACTTATGCGAGTAAGCGCAAACAATATATCATTACATCTGTCAAACAACGGAACGTTTCCAAGGTCGTTAATATAATTTTAAATACTTATGTTGGTATATATTAAATTAGTTGTACCTATGTAGTATGTATAATGGACCTACCTAGCAAGGCGCATTACTTCGGATCACTTGCCAAAATTTTGGATTATGATTATAATCACGAACTATGAATTGAATATATATTATATAGGTATTCCAAACAAATACGAGTATTTAGAAAACGTGGTTTCAATCACCGAAAAAATCATAATTATAGTTAATTCTATATAATTATCGTATTCAAAAAATAATTAACGCATAGTGCGGCTATTGATTATGTATATTGAATTTTGAAGTGTAAGTATTTATTCTATGAAAAATATGTTGATATTGTTTTTTATGAACCCTTAGAATGTACCTTATAGTCGGACCTTTGTTCATCAACGCAATTACCCATGCCACTACTAAAAATACATAATTATAAGCATGCTAGAAGTTTCCAGATTTTGCAGCGTGTTCGAATCAGGAACGATAATCGTTTTCCACAAATTATACAATTAACTTTATACCTACCCACATGATATTATAATATTAGGGTCCGGATTTTTAGGTTTTTAAAAAAAATCCTACAGAGTTTCGTAAGAATAAACAATGCGAACAATTTATTCGACTCAGAGTGTACACGAAAACTGTATTTTCTCTATTGATTGAGAATATTTCAGCAATTAGGATGTATATTTAAACTTAAGTGTCTTTGGCATGATATTATTTTGGAATAATCAATAAATTATGTAAAAAAAAAAAATACTTATTTATTTTAATTTTGACTCATTATTGTAATTTTAATTTTAAAATCTACGTTAATATTTTTTTTTTATCATTTATCAATACTGCAGTATAATTAAGTATATATTTTTTTCTGTTTATGTTGCAGCTTGCAATTAATTTGTGTTTTATTTTTATAATTGTTATTGGTTTTTCGTCTTGTGATAATTGTTTTAACCCAAGTATATACAAGTACACAAGTGTATAAATGTTTAGATAAATAATTTAAATATTTTGAACGTATCGTCTAATATTACATCGTCGTTGATGCCTACAAATATGAATAATAAAAAAAAGAATTCGTATTATAGGTACAACTATAATGGTTGATGCAATCTTGAATTCGAGCGATGTTCGGTTCTTTGTATGACTAATTGCGTGCTAAGGCTACACAACGATGCTCATAAAATTGTTCATCGTGCAGATAATCCTTACAGAGAACTATAATGCTTACATTTACGTGATGTGTATTTGGCTGGACGAGACCTTATTAGACCAAAATCGCACACTTGTCTTTTCTGCCGATTCACTTTTTGACGAACGAAACCAAAAATATAATATTTACTGTATGCTATACTCTAAGAAAAATATTAAAAATATAAGTTGTGTGAAAGTTATGTAATATAAAAATAAAATTAAGTACACAACTTTATAATTTATTGCTGTCATTATAATTATTTGATAGGTTATCGTCGAGTTTGATTGTGATGTCGATTTATGTACCATGTAGGTAGGTATAATATGTACCAAAGACAAAAATAAATATCCAATAAATAAATAATTTTTTCACAACTTTATTATAATTTTTGATGATTTTCCATTTACCATGCATTTTCACCCCTATATTTTCTTTTAATAGTGCATTTTTTCAAATTCTTAAATTTTTTTGTACTACTGAAGGAGTATCCTGTGGCAACACGCACTTTTACTTTTAGGACTTCCTTTTTTTCGATAAGTTATTTAGCGGATAATTTCTTTGAGAATAGTGGTGTACTGAAATTCGAATGAATAGTTTCTTAGTAATAAAATAATTATATTAAGGATAATAGCTTGAGTGCTTAAAAATGGTTTTACCAAAAATATAAAATAGACGTTATATTGAAACTAAGATTTATTATACTTGGGCCATTTTTAAAAACTATTAATGTTTATAAATTAATATTAATGGCTAACATATTCAAATCACCATAGCCCCATATATTTTATAAACCTATTACCATGGGAACACAAAGTTAAATAACTCAAAACTACTCGTATGAATTTTAATTCTGAAATGCCAAATTTTTAGAAAAATTATTCACTGAATAATTTACAGTTAAAAAGAGAAGGGCACTCATTTGAAAATCAAAAGTTTTATCTCTAAATGACACTCCTTATGTAGTACAAAAAATATAAAGAATTTGAAAATATGATCTTTAAGTATATTTAAAATTTACAAAAACCAGATTTTGAATTATTGAAATTTCATTATTAAAGAAAAAAGAGAGTGAACATTCTTGGTGGATCGTAAATGCGTGTATGTAAATTATCTACATTTAGTCAAAATATGAACCTTTTATAAATTTGGCTGATAAGGGAGGGGTCCCATTTTGGTCGAAACGGTTACGCCCATTTGGCTATACAAGAAAAAAACGGATAAAAAAGTCCCCAAGGATCACAATATCTCCTGAGGACAATCTGATCCTTTTACGAACATTATGATGTGTGCGTACTGCAGTAGCGTATACCTATACCCATTGACATGATCGAGCAACAAGTGGAAAAGGTAGGAGGATTAGCCAACACTAAACATATACTTTTTTTACTGATTCAAGGGTTGCTGGACATTTTTCATTTATAAATTATAATTTTTGTTATTACGTTATTATTTCCTGTGAAAACTTTAAAGTGATTTATAACAAGTTTTTCAATGATTAATATCCAGAGGTAATATTTGAATATATAGTATCCAATATAATTAGCATTTAACAGTTAGTTTCAAAACTAAAAGTTGTGTACAATTTAAAATTGTCATTTTACTTACATTACCAGATATGATGTAACAGAATACAAATATAATTTAAATTATTACAAAAAATATATTAATTAAAATGAAAGTGAAAATATGATAATAATAATTACTTAAGCTGCATATCTACCAATATTTGAACATCGTAAAATGTTTTATTAAAGCATACTATAATATTTTTACTCCACGACGAACCAACATTATTATGACCGAACGATTACTTAAAAATTAACGTGTAAAAGAATTAATACATTTTAAAATGTACTTTTATCAACAGTATAATATTGAGAACTATCATTTAGATCTGCAGTTATGATTTTTATTATACAAACCAAATCCTAGTCATAAATCTTATTATAATATAATCATATAATGTTGTATTCTAACGCTTTGGAAATGTGTAAGTATAATTTTATACATTTTTGTTATTTTATGGTTTTTAAACCTTTATAAGTATTGAATTCGTTTGTTTAAACGACGTATTAGAAACAAAAAATGTATTATATACTATACATAAATGCTTATTCTGTGACTGTTGGGCAACTTAACCGTGTAACTGGGTATTATAATTTCAAAATACAATGATTCTTACATTCTTTAATATACCATAGGTATGCGTTAAACAAATAGTTTAAAAGCTTATTTTTTAATTTTAAATAAGTTAAAAAATAAAAACAAAAACTACACATAAACTTCATAACTTAAATACTTCTCTTTTACATTTTGACTTTTTAGTTCATACTCCTATCGATCATTTAAATAACAATTTGTATGGTGCGTTCAAAGTGCGCCAAATGAAATAGGTACTTGGTTTAAAAAAAATCAATTTCATTTCCTTAATTGTCTTAATAATATTCTTTAATTTAAAATAATATGTGCGTTGATTAATTTCAATAATGTTAATCAATTATTCTTTGTTTGAGAAAAATTTATCGACCTGCAGGTGTATGGCGAATTACAAGAAAATCATTACTTAAAAAAAAATATAACCATGGTTCATAACAAGTATATAAAAGTATAAGTTGACGACGAAAGTGAAAATGATACATTCATACATTACATTTTATTGTACATAATTGCGATTGCGTAGCATGTTTCGGTTAAGTTTTTGTCGGAGTGAAGTAGCCCGGAATACCTACCAGACATTTTCACTATAATATAATTTATATTGGAATGACCACGGTTATCTACACGATAATGTAGATAACAATGGTAATGGCTAATGGCTAATATTAGAATAAAAATAATAATTTTATTTAACATTTCAAATTCAGTACATTTTTTTTTCTACATAGAAAAAGTCTTAGTTATAAAAACTTCAAGGTGTACATGGAAATTGTCATTAAAGACTTCTTCGTACCGTAAGCATTATGTAAGCTATATATATATATTGTTTTGACAGATATTGAATATTTTTTTCTGTTTAAGTAAGGAAAATACGATAATACAATATTATAATATATTGACTGCACATGGTATTATTGTCATTGGTCGGACTATAGGTCAACTCTCAACTCATTACAAGATATCAGACTTTTTATTTTTATTGCATTTCGTATGCGATGTTTAGCGAAGAAAATCAATCTACACCCTGCAGACATTAATGATATTATAATCGTTATTGTGAAATGGTTTCTATAAGTACTTAAACCCCCGCCGAACTAACTTGATCCGTGCAGACATGGTCAGGGCAAATTACTGCAATGTTTATACGGATACACAAATGCAAATATATCGACTTAATAGCATAAATAATTTGACTTTCTATTGACTCCATGGCAGATATGAATTCAGAATTCAACCACTCGTTCTAACAATTATGTCGATTTTTGATATTAAAATTAATTGTGTACAACATGTTTTTTTATTTATACATTAATGGCCACCATACTGGAATACACAGTCTCCGTGTCACTAACGCATAACATAGCAAAATATAGCACATTCTGAATAATTCATTTAACTCTGTTATGTTTAACTTTAGAGTAAATTTACATAATACCGATTTAAAATTTAAAATGAAAAATGTTATTTTTTTTCTAAATTAAAATTTTAAGGCGAGTTACGAGCATTTTAAAATGTAAAAAAAAATTACTATTTTAAAATTCTCATAACTCGCTTTAAATTAAAATACCTATTTCATTGACTAGATAATATTTATACTTCTAAATTTGGTAATGGGTCAATTAACTCTAAAATTAAACAGAACAGAGTTAAATGAATTATTCAGAAATTACAATTTTCTATATTTTGTGTTTTTAAGACGGAGACAAGGCATGTGGGTATAGCGTCCTCTTACCTATAAAAATATAAATAAATAATGAATTACATTTTAAGTAGAACCCGTTAATAATCAATAGATAAAAAAAAACAGAGAAGGAAATAGTAAAAAAAAAGTCCTATCTGGGGAATATTAATTTTTAGTAATTACCTTTAAGGTAATATATTCATATATTCATATTTTAATATTTATAACAATATGATAATTATTATAAATTTGATAATATGAATATTATTTTTTTAAATTATTTTTTAACATAATAGAATACAGTTTTAGCCCATAAGATTATTGCCTACCATAGTTAGTTAACTTCACTGTATTTCAGTTATAAGTAGCTGATATGACGTTAGGTATTTATAAGTTTTCAATTTTTCATGTAAAAATTATAATAACAGTTATAAGAAATAAGTTCGGTTTTTTCTTGTCAATAAAGCTTATTGTTATTTTTTATTTTTCTAAAATTCTAAATGTATATTTTAGTGAATATCCGGTTTAATGTTTTGGAATTTTTAATGAATTGTTTAAGGTTTTATGGTGAATTGAATTCACAGGTGGTTTACGGTTACAGTACATTATGTTTAACTATAGCTGTATATTATATTTTATTTAAAACAGAGAAATATTTTAAAAACCTTTTAAAACATTTTTATTCCAATTCATGTTAATCTCATAAGGCTATTAATGTGTATATACCTACTATTGACTTTCAGTTTAATATGTATTCATTTTATTTATTTAATGCATGATTATCATGTTCAAGGTTTTCAAATGCCACGGTTTAAGTGTTGATGTATAACATTATGTTGTCTTGCCGTAATTATTCTACGGCATAAAAGAAACACGTGGAAAATCTGAATTCTACTTATACTGCGCTCTATAATAATAATGCACTATAATGACCCCGGAAATAAAAAAAAAATATCAGATATTATAAGAACGGGAAAAAAAATGAAAATTAAACAAAAAAATGCAGAGATCTTGTACACCTATAATGCTCGGGTCCTGAAGTTTTTTCAAGTATAAAAATATAATTTGACCGAGTAATATTTTTCTTATCGTAACGACAATTTAATGTCTCATCTCTCACTCACTCTGTCGAGGTATAGGTGCACAATAATATCATATATATATATATAAATATTACGGTCATTATGCAGACCCTCGGAGAAATACTTCGTTCTTAACACCAGACTGGTTCAGACTTTTCAACGTCTTACATGCAGAGGTATTCGTGTATTTCTACGCTCACGCTATCATGACGTGCTCAGACGGTTATAGAACAGCTGCAAACGATTGCAACACGATTTTAATATTACGCAGAGCGTTGTATATTGTTGGATTAGAGACGACGTCGTCGTACTCACACGTGTTGTGTCGACCCTCTGACGTATAACGTAGATATAGGTACCAAAACTTACTTTCAGTTTTTCCATTGATTAAAATTTATGAATAAGTACTATAAATTGCTCACTGGTCGATTTTTTTAAAAATAATTACTCCCGGACACTAACCTCGTGTAGTATTAATTACAATCAATGGTAGTTACAATATTGCGTTGTTAGCTTGAAATATATTATATTAGAGTATCTAAATATTGACCAATTATCAGACCTAAAGGTAAGAACATTGTCGGCGAACACATCTGTGTATTCCTTATTTGGTTTATTTTAAACAAGTTATGAGTGTGTAAAATATTAAAATTTAAAAATTCTCTTAACTAGCTTGAAAATAGTATTTTTACTGTAAAAACCGAATAGAAAACACAGATACGATTCTTGCCTTTAAATTTGATTATGGGTCAATTCATTCTAACATGAATGTCTTTTTACAAATTATAACATTTTAGAAACTAATATTTTTATTAATATAATCGTCAAATCAATACAACTTCCATGTTACTTCCCTCCCCTCCTACACATTTTGCTAATTTATTTGAAAATAAATTCATACAAATTCCATACTAATTATTTCTGAAAAAAATTTTAAAAAGCCCTAATGGGGGGGAGGAAACGTAGATACTTTAAAATAGTGCTTTCTTGAATGCACACACGATATTTGTTTGACGTTGAAATTGTCGAATGGCCACTGTGGTATAAAAATAATATAGTGTTTCGAATATTACAAAATTGTCATTTCAGAGAGGTTACAGTGCTCCGTAATACCATAAAACACTCGTAGGCCATCTGTTCATTTTGTACGTGCCTGCTAGAGAATTATCTTTCTAACTGTATCGTAGTGTTTTATTATTTGAAAAATAACACATGCATTTGCGACATACACTTTGTGTAGTGTTTACTCGCACTATCTGCAACTGTGAAAAATAAGTAAATCCGAAAACACAGTCCAAATATTTAACGTAGTTTTAACGGAGCGGAGTCAGTGTTACACGATAGCGAGTCGATTAACAAACCGTTGTAGACTAATATACATATATGAATGTGTACTTTTCAATTTCAACTCAAAAATAAATCTTATACGTACCGAGTATTCTATTTCAGTTGATTTAATTATTTCGATGATATCTGAATATGTATCACATATAAGAAAGCAGTCAATTCGATTGACATTCATTTTTGACGCCTATATTTAGCATGATGATAAAAGCGATTTGGTTTAAATTGTATTGTGACATTCATAATTATAACCGTATGTGGTAGTTTTCGAGTTCCGTGATAATAACAATCTATAAAAACATTTTAGTTTTGTTGATTTAAAAATATAAATTAATATTAACATTTTATAATCAGAAAAAAGTCCGAGTATAATAAATACTACTTACTTACTAGAGTAAGCATTATATATATTTTATAGTTTAATTTAAAGCTATTATCAAAGAGTATTATCTTCAGTAGGTACCTTCATAATGGTATATAGCTTAATGAGTCAAAATACTCGTTCAAATGTCGATTTAGATAAATATAAATTTTCAAAAAAATCACATTATTAACAATAATTTATAGTAAAGAGTGCGGTGCTTATAGTTTTAAATTGATAAAAAATAAATAGTTTAGTCACAGGATTACACAACTAAAATGGTCTAAAAATTCTATGTATCTGAAAACGATGTCTTTAAATAAAGATATAAAATCCAAAAATCCAAAACTCAGAATTCAAATAAATGCATTTCATATTTATATAGGATATAAGAGAATGGAGTGGAGCATGATGAATTAGCCTGTGCATCCATAAATCGTAATAGATAATAATAAGTAAAGCTTTTTTTATCACTGTTTGCTGTTTAGTCATTTTTTTTCCAGCGGAAGAAGGCGAAGGGAGACAATTTAGTTCCCTTTTGTACACTATTTATATTTATTCAAGCGATAAGTCTACTAAATACCAACGAAACGGTTGTATATGTATACATCACTCAATTGGTTAACTTGAGACTAAAACAAATACACAGAGATGAAACCAGTAAACATTAAATAATATTATATTACATATACTTAATAGTTATTAATATTAAATGTTTCTTAGATGTCAATATTTATTTCATAAAAAGTTTTATATTACATAAGTAACGTTTCTCGTTATGCTGTATTTGCATTAAACGATAACAAATTATCTAACATCTAATTTTTATTTTTATAATTATGTAATAAATGTCGTACCTTTAGGAATTTGTCATGCGATAGCGTTTATCATTGTATAACGTAATAATATTAATGTGCTTTGTGCACACATTCTTTTATAAACAAAATTAGTATGTAACTTTATTTTTTTTTCCAAATTATACTACGAATTTTAACTCGGCTGTAATAATAATGAAAATAAGTATTTTTTTTAAATAATAATAAAAAAAAACGACTCAGGAGAATATATTACCATTTGGTTGAAAATGCAATATTTTATTGCAGAATAACTGGACATAAGGTGTGCACACAATTATGTACCTTGAAACTTTTATCTCAATTTAATAATGTTTAAAATTGTTCATTTTCACTTCTCTAAACTACAATCTTAACTGTCCGATTGAATGGGCCCAGGTACACGCTTGAGTTCATAGCAATATTTTATCTGTTAACGTAGAACACATTTGTGCACATAAACACACACCACGTTTATTTAGATAAATCTTACACTTTTGGGTACCTATATGCAGTACCTCAGTACGTATTATCGCAATGATTGCATTCTATGATTTATGAACTTTTGAAAACGATAAGATTATTATAAGATTGGCTCAAGTCGTCTGTGAAACTAACTGACTGCAAGTACGTATTTAAACGTTCAGTAGCGATTTGGATTTCTAATCGACACTATATTTATGAGATTAGCTTAAATGAGATTTGGATTTTGTTGCAAGAGTTTCTCAAGTCTTAGAAACCTTAGTTACCCGACGTAGGAAATAGTGCTTTGCGATTAATATTATTATTCTAAACTTAGTCAATTCAGAAAACAAATTTGAAATTTAAGTCACAGATTGTAAATGCATTGTATCTGTACAAATTGTCGATTGTAAATTTCACCCACATTGGGCAGGTAGTAAAAATAGTATAATAAATGACTCCTGGTATTTTTTGGTTTCTAAAATGGGTATATTAAATTTCACCCACCGTGTCTTGGTAAATTAGTAGTATAAACGAACATTATCAATTTCAACAGATGGAAAAAAACTGTTCCGCAGTATAATAAAAATAATATTACGAGGATAGTAAAAATGATATCGCATTACTATGCTGATAAAATAAATTAACTTATAATATTATTAGTATTCACTCTATATATAATTAACAAATTAAATTTTAAAAAATGTTTAAGTTGGTCCTTAAAAAATATCTGATGATTTAAAAATGGTCATTTCAGTAAGTTAAGAATATAATCATGATGAATTACTTTAAGGAACATAAACTAAACAAAAAGTGATGTCAATACATAAGAGAGTGAAGGTACTAGTGTACTTAAGCAGTGAACGTATTCATCTCGGTGTGTCAAAATGTTTAACTAATTTTACACAGCTGTATTATTTTTCAAGAGATACGGTGTATCCAAATGTGTAATAAATTATGACCGTGTCAATACCGGAAACAGGGGATAATGATCATATCGCTCCTTACCTCGAAAAAAAGTGCTCACAGACATAAAAAAAATATATATGTATATAATAATTGTATCACCAATATAATGCAAGTCCTAATAGACGCAGACTCCGCGTGGTCGGTCCCCACGACGTTTTCAATTATCTCATATAACTTTACTTATTATTATAAATATAATTTATTTTGTGAAATTGAATAATTATTATTATGTGCACCTAATATAATTGGAGAATGTACAGTTTGTTATTGTACTCTGTTAAATATTAAAGCTTAGTAATCTCATCATAATATAACCAATGATATCTGATATACAAAATACGTCAAAAATTACAAATCTATATACATAAGTTTAGATGATTTAGAAGTAATATTGTTCACGCAGAACCTCATCTACTGTCGGTTAAACAGAAGAAAAAAGTTTAGATGGTTTTATGTGAAGAAAACTTTTAAAATAAATAAAAACAAAAATAAAATAAAATACTAATTAAATATTATAATTATACCTGTATTACCTAAGGATATATGAAAAAAAAAACATTAAATTAAACTTAAACATTATATGTTTTTGACTTTTCTCAGAATCTAAAGCATCAAACGGTGTATGTCCTTAAAAACTTTCATATTTGCATTAATGCCCTAAAAACTTACTAAATTATAATATGCTAAATTGCTATTATTTAAATATGTGCTTAAGAAACATGCATTACATGTAAATGTATGGGTATTTTAAAAAAACTGGTTTGAGTAAAAAAAATATTGGCTATTTAATCTATTTATTATTTCACAATTCTTTTTTCATTGTTTATCATGAAGTAAAATCAGTATGATCGGCGGTCGCACGAACGTAAAAAATTTACACATTTAAACTCGTTTGTGAACTGAGAACAAAATAAAAAATAATAATATTGTGTTTAATTGACTATTACAATTTTGTAAAACAGTAATAATAATAGCTTGTACGATTTTACCAAATTGTTATTATAGGTAGATACCTATCTAAAACAATTAAATACAAAATATTACTGTTTTTATGTCAAGTATTTAATTGATTAATAATTATAAATTACAATATTACAGTCTACAAATATTATAGTTTTAGAATAATAATAATAATAATACTAAAAGCAAATAGTCTATGCTATAGTCACTACAGTCTAAAGTTTAGACTCTAAAAGTTACTCTATAACTGAACTTTCGTATCACTTAGATAGTAAAATACCATAAATGTATATAATATATGTATATAATGACATAATATATATCTTATAATGCTAATTTATGTACGTATATTATATATGTAAGAACAATTTTTTTTTTAGTGCTTTTCAGGCCTTTAAGACATTTAAACGTTTCTACCAAGTCTTTCCAACTGTCAATTTTTTCACTATTTCAATCGTTATCCTATTTTCCACTTCCTTTGCATCCTTGATCACTTTATTTAATTGGCCTCTTTTTTTCAGGGTTAGTGACCAGTACATTGTGAATAATAATTCCATCAGCTCGCCCCACATAACAGCTCATTCCAGTCGTTTTGCCTTGAGATACTTTCCAAAGTTTGGTTTCCTACGTCTTTCCTTCTTTCATACTTTATATTTTGGTTTCTTGTGGTATCTTGTGCCTATATATTTTCGGCAAAACTTTTCCTTCAAACGTTAATAACTTTTCTTTATCTCCTTATGTAGTGGATCAGGTTTCACATAATGCGTACATTGCTACTGGACAGGTACCAAACATTACTTAAATATAATAATTGTTGTTGTACTTACATTCAAATCTTTCAGGAAATGTAAATCATTAAGTGGAGAACTTGAGTCCTGAAGCATCAGTAGAAATAAAGCATACTTTTATATATACTCTCGTTAGAGTAAATTAAAATCCCCAAAGTTTGACAAATTCTGTTTCTTTCAATTCAAATTGTGATCGAAACAAAATAATGTTAATATAATAATAAATTATCCAAGCCGTCCATTTAGCTCAATGACAATCACCAGATTTAAAAAATCGTTTTTTCTAGCAGGGCTTTTCCAAAGTAATACAAGCACAACAATCCTTTAAAATCCTCCAAGTGATGATACTCAGTTATCGATCATAGATACATTTAACTGTATACTGCGCTTTCCATTAGCGCACACACATGACCCAATAGTCAATACCGCACAAAATCCATAACCCGATACTACGAAACAAAATAGTATGATGCATTGATGCCACACAGATTTATAAGAATATAATATAGCTAAATTTTACACACAAAAAAAGTACAATAGGTACTTCACAAATTTATCAAAACATACAAATATTACATAGAACTAAGTTCAAATTACATTATAAACGTTATTATTATCAATAAATTCGGGTGATAAAACATTAACTATATTCATAATTCATGAAACCGTTTTTAAATGCATCTTATTTAATTATGATCCGAAATGTTTAAAATAATTCAATATCTAGTTCATTCGATGGTCCATTAAATGACCAAATACTTATTACTTTTCCAACATGAAATTAAAATTAACTATACTGCCGACAGGCTAGTTTTATTTTAAATTTCTTCCTAATACTTTTTCCAGTAGTACACAATCGCCACATATGAGTCATTGTAATACTAGCAGTCGTATCAAAACTATTTGTTTTATTTAATACACTACCACAAGCCCCAATCCTTAATAAGATCACTAATTGCATCAGCAAATAATAATCCAGTGTCTTTTAATTCTGTTGTTGGTCCAACTGACCAAATAGTTTGATTTGACAATAACATATTGCAAAATTGAATGAAGTGTTATACATTTGTTGATGCGTACCTACGTATATATTGGAAAATAAAACAAAATATCTACTTTATTTAATATTAATATAGTTAAGACATCTGAAAAAATATATTTATAAATGTGTTTTTACCTTTACCTATAGTCTCTATGTATACTGCATATTATGCTATATCTCAATTTGTGATACGTAGAAGCTCATAACCGATATGCTAAAATCCCCCTTTATAGAAAGAATGAAATTAATCACATTAAATATAATTTTGATAATGATAATAATATAAATAATAATTGTATTTAATTTTCTGTTTTTACTTGTATTAAATTCTTATACCGTCATTATTTTATAGTACTCAACAAAATAAAATTCTATACAATATGTAAAATTCCGTACCAATAATTACATTTTTTATGAACAAAATAAAATAAATATTAATTTCTCAAGTAGTGGATGAAAATGTTCAAACTGTGTAGGATGGAAATAGGTGTAGAAACTTACTGTTCAAAATTGAATTTCCCTGAGCAACGTTCAAATGTCAATAGATGTATGCTTAATTTTTATTTTTATACCAAATACCAGGTACTTGTTCGAAATTTGATTTTTATACATTGCAACACGACGAAAAATATTGTACTTAACATTCGGAATATGAAATTATGTGCTTGTATATGTTGTCGCTCGAAAAATACTTATGAAAATATGTCAAAAAATACCCAAATCATGTTTAAAAAAAAAATAATATATTTTGAAAAACGTGAATTATCTTCCGAGCGCCGATGGGGATTGTTTTTGTTGAAAAAAAATCAACCTGTATACATATGTGAGTGTATCGTGTTGTATGTGATCATAAAATATGTATGCTCATATATCGGTTTAATATAATAAATGACGTGCCTACGTGCAGTATATATACGATAAAATAATATACAACAATCAACGCGTAATGACTGCGGAAATCGTGCTCCAGAAGTCTGCCGGCGAGCGCCGCGGTGGACTATATAGTGATAATAATAATAATAATATATTATAGTTATGTTATTATATTATTAGTACCGTGGTCGTGATCGTACGTGGGTGTAGAATGTGGATGCCACTCGGGCGCGTAGGTATCTACCTATATATATATACGTAAATATAAAGTATATTATGAACGGGAGAGCGGGAAAAAAAACATTTTGACGTGACGATCAAAATTCAATCCCGCTGTGGCGTGCATAATATGCTTATATATATATATACATAGTATAACTAGGTTTATACCCAGGCTTGGGTCGTGGAAAAGTATAAAAAATCGTGAAATTATAAAAATGCTTTAAACTGGTATGTACGTTGAAATAAGCGTGTGTACCCACTCCTCCCCCCCCCTATGGATGAAAAATGGGAATAGGGTGAAGTCATGGCATTGATGGGGAATACTTTCTACAACACTGTGAACAATAAGACCATCAAAAAGCAGTGTATTTTTATATATATGTATATATGTGTATCGTGTGTGTCTTATGTGATTGAATTCGGGGCTTTTTAACTACTATGGATCAATGATACGGGATTTCAAAAAAAGACTCATTTCTAACAAGGACATTTTTTAATAACAATTTCAAAATTTTCGAACACGAAGTTGTACCAACAACAAAATCAAATTTATTTTTTCCAATGGTAACAACTATATTTTTTAATGGTTTGTGGTAAAACTTTTTTTTCTGAACATTTTCATCGTCGACTTTATCAATTTTGGTTCACTAGTTTATTAACTATGGTCCTCTAAAATTTAGTAAATGCATTGATACTTTGAATTTAATTTATTCGTAAAAATTGAATTTAAAAGAGTTAGCTCTAAATATTATTTTCTTTCAACTATCAGTTCATACAGTAAGATCGGGAGATGCTCATAAAAAACAATTTTTGATAACGAAATTGTTGGCAAACATAATTTATTACTTTAATTTTAACATACAACCATCAAAATGAGAATTATTATTGTAATTTATTATTATAATAGCGAGGTACACAAGGTACACTCAACACCTACAAAACAGCAGAGTGACTTTCCTGGTTTTTATTTTTATGTTATTATGAAATTTAATGTTTTTAAAAGTACCTATTATGGATACTCATTTATTATTCAAAAGCTGATCGAAGTGTTTCAGTTTTAAAATACATTTTATGCAAACGCGTCATACTTGGTCAAAGACCTTATTTTATAAAAGTATTTTTTTCGACATGTTGAAAATTGAAACAAACAAGAATAATATCTTTGTTTACGGAAAAATAACACACCTCAATCATTATTCGTATCTGCTAGTAATCCATTCAGTGTTTACACCCACATGCCAAGATCATGATTACAACTGTTGAATGTTGATAATCATAGAGTTCGTTTATATTGTTAGGCGAAATAAATTACGAACAGTTAATCGTCAAGACACTGTTCTTTTCCTATGGAACTACAACTACGTATTCCACACTGAGCACGATCAATGTAAAATGCTACCTATATGACGGTACTTTTAACAAAAATCAGTAACATTTTTTTTAAAATAATGGTCAGTAAACTTTAAAACTTCAAAACTTTAAAATCATGTTTTCAAGTTTAAAATAACTTTATTTTTGTAAATATCAGTTTTTAGATCCTTAACATTTTGGTTGGATCAGAAATTATAAATCGTACTTACTTTATATTTAATTTTGTTAATAAAGTAATTTTAAAAAATCCAGCGATTGGGAAGGGTTTACCAACTCAACGATAATTTCAAAAGGTTGTAACTTTAAAACTAAGTCCCGACAAAAAAATTCTGATTTGCATCACTTTCTTGATTCGTTTATATACATTGATTTCTAAAAATAGCTTGGTAGCTAAACTGCATGAGTTTATGCCATACCTACTAAATGGCAATTGCAAACGGCAAATTGCAGATATCAAAAAAAATGTAACTTTTCGAAAAAGTTAATTATATAATATCGTTGAATAATTATTATGTTTATTTTATAATACAATCGCACTGCTAAACAAAGTCATAATTATTGACATTTTTGATGAACAATAATAATTATCACGTTATGTCAATCCGACGCCTAACAACTTTATTATAATAAACTGTTCGTGTTTCATAAAACTGTATAAAATTATACGGCTCGTGAATATATATCATGAGATCGTTTCGATTTTTATTATAATCGTTTAGCAAGGTAAATGATGATAAAGCGATCGGTTCAATTTTTTGTTTTATATTAGACCAAATTTAATTAACTATACAATCTACATTCACTTAATTCGTCGAGACCGTTGTTTCAGTAGGTGTGATGGTGATGTTGGATGTGGTGATGATTTGATGAGAGGAACATTAATTTAGTCATGGATCGTTTGGACACGAACACTCCTCTGATAAACAAGACGTGTCAAAAAATCTGACGCAATATTCGCTGCTTGTGCAGAGCTTACCCAATGTCCCAAGGTGGTTGTTTTCTAGTCATGACTATCTTTACCATTATAATTTAAAAATTAAAAATATTTTAATATTTTCAAATCATTCAAATTCAGTCTAATAAAATATCATAGATCAAGAAATATGCTTAATTAAATAAATTATCAATTTTAAAATACTCATAATTTGCTATAAAATTAAAATATTAAATAAATCTACTTGTAGGTAGATTCCTATGCCTAGAATACTTTTGAAATTACATTTAGTAATAACTAATAAGTCAACTGACTTGAATAATAAAAAAAATCGTCGAATTAAAATTCCGCATTATAGAAGGTGTCAAGTGTACTTTGTCGATGAGTAGGTCTCTGCAACGGATGTGTTGGATTTTAACTCACTGATTCACTGATGATTCATTGAATCATTGAATGTGTTTCTGAGCGGCAACGGTCTGCCAACCTTTATTTCAAAAGATAGTTACGTATTTGTTTTATTACGCTTTTTGCGGACATACAAAATGTAATAATGCAAAAATCGAAAAAAGTCAAAAAATTGAAATGCTTTTAAATTACATAAAAAGATCTAAAATGTTTTGAAACTTTTATTATAATTTCTAGAAAATTCCAACATAAATATTTGATGAGAACTGAAAAATTTCTACAGTTTTTGGTTTTTAAACTACAACAATTGTACAACAATCAATTCTGTCAAAATCTGGTTTTGCATAAAAATTTCTGTTTTTCTTAATTTTTTTTTCATGTTTTTGTGATTATTTTGAAAATTATTGAAAATGCTTATTTTCTAGTATAATAGTATTATAATATAAATGCCCTTCTAACAAATCGATATGATTAAAATTGTAGTTAGCACCTGTCTATTGTAGGTTCTTGTATAGATTATAATCAGAAATAAGTATTGTAATAGATATATACTTATAACTAGTGTCTGATTTAACTGTCATTTAGTCGACAAATGTAGACGGGACCCTTTACATAATGGCTATATTATGTATACGAAGACTGCCTAAATTATAAGTTTATTTTTTTAAAAATTTTTTACACAGCAAGAAAAATTAAATGCAATTTTCAGTGTAAACTGCAGTATTTTTTAGCATTGTTAGGTTAGGTTAATAAAAACTACAATTTCGTAAGTGTGTCACTGATACATTTTTATCTCTTATGTATTTGCTGAATTTATTTAAACCCTTAAATCTGCCACTGCTTATAACTATAAGTTATATACAGTTATTACAATTATTATTTGAGTAAGTAAGTAGGTACTTCTAAAAAATCATTACATTTATTTATTTTACAAAACATTATTTTTGACATTTTTGTACTACTAAAATATTTTTTTTCTATGTAATTCAAATTAGTACGATCATTATTGCTAGCTTTATGGCCACATTAAACTATTGTTTGTGAATGAACGATTAGCTATGAAATGACAATATTTATTTACGGAGACTAATTTAAAAAAAAAGTATTATTGGACCCTCCCCTAACAAATTCTTGTGTATAACGTTCTCTGATTTATATTATTTATTCAGAAATTCATCTATAAATTACGTTATTTATGGATATTTGTTATAAAGGTTATCATAATCCTGGTTAATTTAATATTTTATTTGGAATTTTTTTACCGCTGTCACAAAAAAACGACATGTCTAGGTCGTCTGCATCAGGTGAATTTCCTATACGGCTGTTCTGTGTCCTGCCGCTTGTGACTCGGGAGAATAGATTAAAGGAAGTTTAAAGCTAAATTATAAAATATAAACACGGTCCGTTGATAAAAATCACTATAATTAACTGTTGGATACTTCGACATTCATTTGTATAAAATCGTTTTATAAATAAATAAAATAATATTCATACATTTTAAATTAAATTATGACTTTGACATAAAAAATAAAGTTATTTCTAATTACTTAATTTCATAATAATATTATACTCTGTATTACTAGTTATTTATAAAGTGACATCGTACTTTGAATTTATTGCATTCTAAAATTTTGATATTTTCATGTAATAATATTATACTGTACACTAGCCTGTACAGTACACTTAATGGCTTGGAACGGTTACACGATACACCAGAAAATGACCCACGACCGTCGTGTACCTGATTTGCCTATCCGTAACGCCGTGTAATGAAAATTGTATACATACAAAATATATGTTTTTGGTATAGATACAATTCTCTTTTCTAAAGCGGTTGGCCAAATCTCAAACGATTAATTCGTAATCATGATTGATTATTAACAAAAATATATTTATGGTTCATAGATTTACTTCTAGAGAAAAAATATTGAGTAACGTGCTACTGTGAGGGGGTTATTATATATTATTTTAATCACAAATTTAGTAATACCTACTTTGATCTATTATTTGATACCAGGTAAATTGAACCAAACGTTGTACCTAGATACTTTAACATATTACACATGGTTATTAATATTAAATGTTTTTTGGATGTAACAAAAAAAACATGGTTGACTAATTAAAGTTTATTTTATAAAATCGATTTACCATGACATCGGTCCAATCTACACTAATAGAAATTGTAAGCAGCGATAAAAGCCCATAATATATTTATTAATTTATTAATGACAAAATTCTATTCATTTTTGAATTGCCGGGAGCATAAACAGAGGAATCGATAGCTTTGGGAATACCTATTCATATCAATATTTTAACCACCCGATTTTATATCAACATTTGTACATTAATAAATTGCTACATCAATAAACTTTGAAAATACCCAATTAATTTAAAACTTAAATTTCAATAAAAATCAAATTTTTATCTTTATGGGTAATAGCTTTATCTATAAAATTAAATACTCTTAGTTGATTGGTAGTCAAAATTTAATAAAAAAAATTAAACCGATTTGCGTGAAATAAAAATTATTTTCGTCCAAGATTAATTACATTAAACAGACGAGTGGGATGAATGAGCTTTCAGAAATTGATTATATGAGATTACAACGGGACTTATGAAATCGAGATCGATTTTCACAAAATTTAACATTAGCCGGGTATACTATGTACAGATATAAAATATGTATTCTAACGAATGAGCTGATGATATTATTGCGATCGCGTATTATTTTCCCCCAATGATCCATCACCAGCATCGTCGGTAGACTGATCCGTATTTATAACAGTGGCGTTCTCACTGTAGGTGGAAGGGTGTCATATCTCTTCGATGCCCTTTCTTTTCTTTTTTCTTTTATTTATCGATTTTTCATCAACCCAAAAAAGCTGTTTAATTTATTATTCAAATTCAATATTGTGTGATGTTTTCAATATTTTTTTTTTGTGTGATTTTTAATAGTTCACCCAACCTAAGTTAATCATTAACAATGAAATATGTAATAATTGATAAAGTAGTTTAAGCATATATACCGCCATTGCCACTCTGGAGCAGCTTACACTAAAATGATACAAAATAAGTTATTAATAATCAGTAAATAGTTATTGGTATAGTGCCTAGGTGGTACCATAGGTACCTTTTATGGATTTTCCAGATATGTCCCGAGGCTAAGATATATTTCATAGTGTTTAACTATCGGCACAAATAATACACTGTATAAGAACAGAAAATATCGGTTCAGATCCATAGCCATTGATATTTTTTATATCATTATATATTAAATGTTTGTAATAACGATTTTTGAAAAAAAATATTTTTATGTGTATGATTGATGCATATTCAATCATTTTTAGTGAATATTTGACTAAATGACTAATTTACAATCAGTTAAATGTAAAAAAAAAAAAAATTGGGTGGGTGGGTCACGTTTTTCAACTGCATATGTGCTTTCAATATACCTCTGAGCGGTAATTTAAAAATGTTTAGGGCTCAAAAACACGACTCGCTTCAAAAAATTAAAACATCAATAAAATACAAATAATACCTAACACCTCAAATTAGTGATAATATTTTTTATGGAAATCAGTCCATTATATTATACAGCATCCAAATAAAAACTAATTTAAACTATACGATATAATATGGACACTTGGCTATTTCAGGTACCTCACCCGCCTCCCCATCTCCTCTGCTCATGTCTTCTTATCGAAACGGTTCATCCGTAGGTATTCATAATATACCATATCGGTACACAATGCACACATATAAGATGTAAAAATATTATATGTGTATACAAATATAGGTTTTGTGGTGTGTGTATTTATTCATATATATATATATATATACATAATATCGTGTAATATATGTAGATAATAGACGCCAGACACAGAGACATCAAAGGCGATGCGCAGCGACCATCCAAAACGTTTTCGTCAAACGATCCCCCTCTGAAATATATTCCGTAAATAAATCTCTTAATATACATATTATAATCGCGATGAACTGTCTACATCAATTTGTGTGTGTGTGTGTGTGTGTGTGTGTGAAGACGAGATACGTCCATGTAGGTAAACGTATACAATTGTTCATATTTGTATAATATTATACAGATAGATGTATGGTCTGCATAATTTTTTGAACCGCTTTAAGCATATATTTTAAGTGTCTGAGGTATACCGTGAAACTGGCGGTTACCATGGTGGTACTTTTTACTTTTTTTACAATTTTCTTCAGAAATGAGACAGGTATAATGCATATATGTATAGTATCGTCCGCTACTCGTTTTCTTTCGAAAAAATCCAAATCAAAACCATATTCTTCCTATGTAAAAAAAAAAATTGTCTAACTTTAAAATCATCATTGACATAATATTCATTTTTTCACAATAAATTTGAACTATTATAATAAATAACCATTAAAGTACCCATCGCTTAATCTCAAACGCATGTATATATAAATTGAAATTCTTACGCATAGTTTCTGAGATGTTGAACTTAAAAACCTAATGATAATGGTCCATACTTTGGTGAACGGGGCTATGATGACTTGAACAATTTTGTGATTAATATAAATAATTAAAATTTTATAATCTCTTAAAACCGTTTGAGTATAATAATTGTATAGCTATATCGTAATATACTTTAAATTGTTTGTAAAACCATTACTAAAATGCATTATCCTTCGCACATAAATGTGCATAATACAGAAACTAATTGTTAAAATTAAGCTGTAAGTGCATAATCATTTTCAAAATCATCTTCTGATTTTCAATTCACAGTAAAAATTGGCTTACATTTAAAAAAAAAATGTTGTAATGACATTGGATTCTTCTTAAATAGCATTTGAAATCAAATTATTTTAAACTGGTGTTTGGTCTTACATATATTTTTAAAAAAATTTAATTATTTGAATAAATGTATTATTAAGGAATAAAAGAGATTTGAACCTAATTGATGAATCACTCTCTTTGTATACAAGTATAACATAACAGATATAATATGATCACACGTATTCGTAAGTCACGTTTTTTTTTTAATCTGGTCAACGAATTTCTTTTTCTTTATCAATAAAATAAATTGATCTTACAAAAATACGCAGGCTCTGTGGTTTTAAATTCTATTGTAGATTCGGTTATTTAAGGTAGAAACAGTATAGGTACGTGGAGTCGGTAAATTGCTACCCCCAAAAAATGCATACTCATATACAGTAAACGAAGCGTACTTAAAAGACTTACGAGTGTAAGGTTTAGTTGCTATTATTAAACTCAAAATCGCTTACAACGGACGTATCTAGATACATTGAACAAATTTGGTTATAGGTTATAAGACTCAAATTTTGTAAGAAAAATCTTAGAAAATAAACTTTCTTTTTGGTTATACTTATTACTGATTTCTAACCTAACCAAATTATGTGTACAACAAATTGTATTGCATTTAAAATTTAAAGCAAATATTATTGTTTCTATATATCGTGTAATTATTTAATATTATGTAATATTATGTTATATCCAGTCACCGATCCCCTGTAGCCATCATTTCTGCCGTAATAAGAGGAGGTCACGGAGGAGCTGTGGTGACACTGCACCGGCCACCAACATGGACCATTGGTCAATTGTTGGATTGTGACTAGATTACCAGGTATGATGTATCTAATTACTCTAGATATAATCAACACTTAAATGGTTAATACTTTATAAATATAACTGATTCTCTCTTGTCTGTTTAACGTGTGTATTTTCCTATGTCCAATAAGATATATCTTCTTTTTTTTTTATTAAAATAGAAAATGTACCATCTGTAGTATGTACAATAAGCAAATAGGATAAATGATGAAGAATATTAATATGAAACTATATTTATGAGGGAGGAGGCTGTCCAGCATATTGTGTCACTTTCGCCCCCCCAGCCCATATTACTGAGGACACCTTGCAAGGTTCGGTTAGGCTGACCGCATCAAGGATGTCCTCGAGAATTTGTCAAGGAAGAGGGGGCAAAATATTGTCGTTTTTAAATGTTTTGTTTTACTATACGATTAGAAAAATAGGAAAATATTGGTTTTGCAAAAAATCCTTAGACGTAATTTACGTTGAATAAAAATATTTGAGCATATTATATACAAAATAAACTCAGACCGCAATTTACAAGAAAAATTTTGATTTGAAAGCAATTTACAGTGATACGTCGAATACAAACTATTACGTATTGTTTAAATATTTAAACGTAAGTAAAGCGCACCCATTAAGGAATTTTTGATGGATTAAAGCCATTAAAATATTTTTTGATCTACTAATTTATTCAAATGATTTTATTATTTCTAAAAATACAAAATAAAAAAATTGATTGTCTGGCTTATCAACGCACAGGTCAAACCACTGGGTTTAGTAAATCGATATTTTCTATATAAGTACCTTGTATAATTTAGGCAAGAGTCGAAAAGGGATTTTTGAAAAAAAGGTTTCAATGTATATATGACAAAAAAAAATCGAAAATTCGTTAAATAAACTATTATAGTTAGTTTGAGTATAGTTACTAGTTAGCATATAATAGAAATCTAGAATATTCTGTGGCTGTGGTGCCTGGGGAAATGTGTATTTTTGTCACGCTCCGGAACTATTTACCCAATCATCAAGTGGTTTTTGTTTTTAATTTATAGAGAAAACTACGACTTTAATTGTAACTAATTATAGTTAAACTATACACCCAACACTCGTCTCCGAGAAAACTTGATCGATGAAATAGTTTAGGTAGGTACTCCATTGCGATTTTTACAACAATTTTTTAAATCTGAAACAGATTCTCCGATATTTACATTTTTTGTTCATTATCCCGGGTGGATGCGAGTTGCACCTAAACCAATTTCCTCGTGGATTTATTACGCTTTAACCGAGATACAACGGTGTATTTTATATTTGTTCATTTTTGAAGCTCCCGGGTAAGAATGTTTTTTTATAAACCAAAAAATTAATGACGACCCATATTTTTAATCTATCATGCATCCTGAAGCAGCAAATATTTATTATGAAAACGTTGAAACGATAATAATAAAAAACAAAATTTATCATAATAATTGGTTGTTGCTCGCTTAATAAGCATTTAAAGTGAATAATATATAATATAAGCATGGAATTGGGGTGGTTAGGGTGAGGTCATCCGCCCCGGTCGATTCGCAACTCTAAACTTTTTATACGTGTGCCTATATAATAAGTTTATTAAAAAGAAAACCATTACACGTCATCATTATAAATTCATAAAAATATTCAGTTCCTGGATATGAAACTTGTTAATATTGTGCAGGTAGTATTGTCGTTGGTGAAAAAAATGATAAAGAAATTCAAAACATGACACTGATAAAAAAAAGCTGTGAAAAGAAAAAATGGATGGCAACTAACAAACATTCACCGGGATGATGTTATATGGATAACGTTTTCGTTTAAAAAGAATCACTTAATGATATGTAGGTATATTATTAAATTACTGATCACGTTGAAACTGGGGATACAAAGCCAATTATAGTCAAATAATAATAATTGTTATTTACTCGTACATTTTAGTTAAAAATGTTGATATAGGTAATTCAATAAGGTCTGTTATTTAAATTTGTTTTATATCTCAATAATATTGTGTAATTACAGTCCAAAAAGTGTTATGTCCAGTTATATTAAAATCGAGCTATACATCTTTTCATACGAAATAAATAGAGGGCTACTCGAAAAAAATTAATTCTACTGTACTTGTAATATTTTATAGGTTGTATAGGTTGTTTTCCAAAACATTCTATTTATATAGTAGAATTAAGTCAAAACGTGTTATTGTTTATGTTAAACGTATAGCATGAAAAAAATTTGAATCAAAGCATACTATTGCCATTTAGAAATATAAAATTAAAACTATATTTGCATAATTGATTATTCAAAATTAAGTATTTCATGAAACCAGTGCACATTTTGTCTTGAAAAAGAAGACAAGATTGTCCACCTAAAAATATTAACATATTATTACCAACTGTTATGTTTTTAATATCACTTGAAATCGCTTTACTGATGTCGAACAATACATTTTTATCAATTTAAACGTACTGTGAAGTACAATAATGCTGTACAGATTATTCTTAAAATTTAAAAAAATGTATTTGAATTTAGTATTATAATATTATTTTTGAAATTTTGTTGTAACACGTTTTGTAAAAAATATTACTGAAGTAGGTAATTTTTGATACGAATTTGTCATATCAAAACGTGTTATGGGTGGCAATGGTATTAGCACGTTTAGGCACAAAGGCTTTCTACAAATGCTCAAAATATGCTGTTAAATAAGATTGAAGCTAAGTTTGAGTAAAAATAAAAGAACATTTTTTAAACACATTCATTTTTCTACTATACACTAATCAAATGAAACATACATGTGGAACTCCTTAAAATGGTAATAACACATTTTGGTTTTCAACTACACGTACCATTAGGTACCAACGTATTGTGGGGAATCATTTTGTAAATTCTATGAATTAAATACAATATGTTTGTTTTAAAAATGGAAATTAAAATATCTAAATTTAGCCGATGGTTAAATGGCTCAATGGAGATCCCAGCTAAAAGTCCAGATATTTGTCTGCAATGTTGATGACGGAAATAGTAAGTACCTACATAATATTTCAAATCGTATTTACAAGTTATGTCTGGAACTCAGGTATAATAATAATTTTTCTAGATCTCATAATTTAGTTTGATGTAGGTGTGGTGTATAGAATAAAGTTGTATACAATATAGTGTGGAATGATACGTTCAACTGACTAGGTACACTGATTGCCTCTTATGATTTTGATGTTTTGAAAAAAGCGGTTTTGGGATATTTTTCAGTTATTTGTTTGATAGTTAAGAATGCATTTCCATTGTGGAACACAACTTTTTCTGGGTATCTAAATTGACATATTTCCAGGTTAGTAAATTAGTTCAAACGTTGTATAGGTATTAGGTAATATCAGATTATGAATTTAATAATGCAATCAAACAAATATTCACTGGGCATGCGCTCACTGCTTAGCTTTTTATTAACATTTAAACATGCAATTATTCTAACTCGGAGTTTGAGTTTTTATTTGGAATTTTATAGGAGTTAAAATCTCTATAAAATAATCTACTTAACAGCTATTAGTAACGAAGCCTGGGAATTTTCATTTGAAAGTTTAGAAGTTGTATAACGACAGAGCACTTCTCAAATGCCATGGAAAACCAAAATATTTTAAAATATGGTCTTTAAAAATATTCATTAATTCCAAAAACCATAATTTCAAATGTATATGAATTTTAAAAATTAAATATAAATTTTAAATATAGATATTAATTAATTATTCGTCGATGGTGTGTTTATGATGGGACTCTTTGAAGCGTATTCTAAGATTCAGTTTTCTCGAATTCTCGGAAAGTGCTCTGAGCAGTTGTTATACCTACATATATACCTACATATATTATTACATGGTTAAATTAATTCTCTTAATGTGTACGTTATACAGACGTATTCTTCAAAAACTCTTATACAATTCAAACGTACATCTCTTTTCGCTTTTGATAAAATAATAATTATTAATATATCATATTTCACCGGTAATAGTATTATACTGTATACGCAAATATAATAGGGGCACTGCAACCCGCCGACCACTGTTATTTTACCACAGATCAATTGTAATATTAAAATAGTCTGGTCGATACCTATTTACAGAGATAATAATATATTAGAACGGCACTTGGGCCATTATATTTTATTGTACATTTAATATGATTCGCCGAGCGCGCGTAACACGTTTGTGCACTTTTCACCTGTGAGAAACACAACACGATTAGCCACAAAAAATATTTTATATTGTTAGATTCAAATAAATTCACAATTTTGTCCTATAATGTCTATTATGATTTACTAACATTATTAATAGGTACTTAATATATTTCATACCTTTTATAGTCGGCGTATTGGAGTATTAAACTGTTTATAGTATCTCGTATGTTCAACTATAGATAAATTAACTTATATTTGTACAATTATAATATGGTAGGAATAAAGATAATATATATATAGGTAGGTAGGTACTATACTATAAGTAAATGTCCTAAACTTTAATAATTCAATAAATTATTAATATAATAGGTCATTAAAAAGTAGAAACCAATTAAATCGAATTTCAGTTTTAATATACATTACTATTTTAAAAATTAATAGCTTAAAAAATGTACAAGAAAAAACGGGTGAATATCATTTGAAAAATAATAACTCCATGAATGGTATACAAATCCATGTATTTTAAAATGTTGTCTTTAATTAGTATAGTTATGAATTAAAAATCTTAAACAAATTTATTATTATAAAACAAAAAGAGGCTGAGCATATACTTAATGACCCACCAACACCATGTACAATAAGAATTTTGTTGGAATAATTATGCCATTTTACGATCAGTAAAATGTTTAAAGAATAAATTAATTGTTGGATGGTTGCCCAATGCCCATCGATAAAAACCATACGAATATTTTATAGTGATGGGCCTCGTCACAGGTAATCTAATATTGATAGGTATAAAGTTATACAGTATAATTTAAGGTTATTTTGTATCATTAAAACAAAACAAAAAGGTCATCTAAACTCTAATTTAAGAGGAGGCGAGAAGATTTTGAAAATTTAAGAAAGAGGGCGTAAAGTATAAAAAATTGGGAGCTTCTGAGATAATATATATATAAATATTCAATTATATTATTATGTAGGCGCAAGTAATAACGTTATTGCTCTCGTACTCCGATGCATATTCGGTGTGTATAAGGAAACTATGTAGCAGTGTAGGTACCTATATATAGATACCTACTGGTAAATGTATTATTGTTCGGGTCCGAACGTGCACGCTTTTGCAAACATTTTCACTGAAATATTTAAACACAAATTGTAAATAAATGTTCACTATTTCTATACATAGTATATTTATATTCAAAGTATATGAATAATATAATACGAAGAATCGAAAATTGCACCTTAACGTATACTGTACTGATGCACTCTACTGGGTGTATAGAAAAAATCTTCAATTTTTCTTCTAAATTACATTATCTATGTACCCATATAAACATAAAAAAATAACATACTACACGCAATGGTCAAATGTTTAAAGTCCATGTGGTTACAAGTTTTTTAATTACAACAAAATAGGTAAGTGTTAGAGAAAAATTTTTCCATGTTTAATATTTTCCCATTTAATTATACAATTTTTTCCAAATTAAATCTTCACGTCTGTTAAAAAACAATGCATAAGTATTGTAGATATTTAAAAAAAAATTCCACTAAGAAGAACTTATGAGAAATATTCAATCCTTAGGTATCAACATTTATTATTAAAAATAATTTTCATATTTTCGTTATTTTGACTCACTTAAGTTACTAAAAGTTATTTTATCCAAAACATGCCAATTGAGAGCCCATCACACTGATGGACCGTAATTAAATAATTCTTTTGAAAACTGATTTAAATTCGTTACTATATATAATTGAAATAAGTCAGTCCACTTTTCTCAATTCCAAACCCCAAAATCAAGAAATTTAGTTAAAATATTTTAAAAATTTCAGAATTTTCAAACTTTTATTATTTAGAATCATTTAAATCAGAAGTCTTAAAATACGGACTGACCTATCACAAGTAAACATTATAATAAATTCAGATCAGTTTTCTGAAATATTATGCCATTATTAAGTCGATCGGAAAAAAAGCACTTACAAATGAACATAAATTGTTTACCATTCACGTGCGCAAAGCCAAAGTGGTGACTTGTATAATATTTCCGTGTATATTATGCACATTTATTTTTTCTGCTATAAAATGTGTTATAAAATTAAAAAACAAACCAATGTGTTGAATACTCTGCTCGGAATCTAAAAGTTTGGTCACCCTTATCGGTAAGTATTGTGTTCAAATTCGACGACGTATAAAATATACGAGTACCTATTATATGTACAATTTATATACCTAATTATTATATTAAATTTACTTTTGCTCAAGGAATGTAGCTGTTAAACCGATCATTCAATCGTTCTATTTCTTGGCTTTAAAATTTTAAGTCATAGTGTAATGGTATACAAACATTATTAAAAATTTAAAAAAATATAAAATATTTTACCTTACACTCGGTATCTGGGTTTTATTAGATGTACTTTTTTCTCGAGCGTCCATCACGCTGCGTTGTTTCCATTTTAAATCTTGATTCCATACCCATATTTTACCGACCATTTATGTGCATGAATATAAAACATCGAACAAACGGTTTATTATTCATTATCATATACGATTCTGAGGGGCGAAGTGGGGCAATAAAATCGCGTAGCGTAAAATACACCACTCGGCACTCTCACATATTATTATTTCCATACACTGTCTTTGCTGAATACACAGACTCGTTTTCACTAAAACTGTGAACTGTTTTTTACATATTTTAATCCTTTAAGGTCATTAAAAACAACGTTTTTAAAGAAAAAAATTATTTTTTCTTATTTATTAAGTTTTTTTTATACATGTTTTTATTTCATATTCCTTTGGAGAATTTAAATGATCTAAAAACTTTGAAATCTTATGAGTAATTAAATCTAGAGCTATGGTACTTATTGTTGTTTCCTATTAGCCAAAATGTCGAAATACATGATCGATATATTGTCATTGTATCTCGATATCTTCATCCTGGTTAGTCTATATGGCCTTTCATATACAACTTTATTATTTTAAAAACAAAATAAAGTTAATTATTTGATTGGTACGATAACCGGATGACAGTCAGAAATATTTATAACAATCAGTTCCTACCTAGTTGTCATTTTAAAAATTAATTGAATTTTGAAATGTAAATCAATCAAAATTCTATAGGTACACTGTAAATATTTTATCGGTTGTTGAAAACCCCTGAATATTATATACATGCTTATTTAAATGTAATATCGCATTTCGTCGTTATAACGAAACACAGAGTGTGTTGTACGACGCTGCAACCGTGAGATCCGCTGAATATGACACAGGGCACGGTCGCGACAACACACAAGGAGAGTGAGTCAGTCGTCGAATTACCAGTGTAAGATCAACAATTCGTAGTTAGACTAATAACGTAATTAGCTACATATTTTATAAAAAATATATTAATTATTTTAGTATTCAATTGGTATTCGACGTTTTTTTATGTGTCGTGTGTAAAATCCAGAACACGGTAATTAAACTAAATTTTTATGAATAAAAAAAAAATCCTTTTAAGGGGTTGCATTATGAAAACATCAAAATGAGGGGGCCGCGATTCGAAAAAGGTTTAAACCCGATGGTATATAATACCCACGAAAACTACTTACTTCAATATCTTATAAACGTTATTTTTAACAGCGTACAAATAAATGGTAATGACGGTAAATATTCACCGTCGAATTTAATATTGTCATTCAATTGTTTAAAAAAAAATATAATATCTTTCAAACAAAGGAAATGTGTGACAATGGAAATTGGTCATGATTTATGGCTCATGAATAATGATTATCTTTAAAGTAAAATATCGTCCAATCGTTTTGTATTTATTTAGGTACGTGTTATTGTGAAATATTGTTAACTGTAGTTAATATATTGCAAACATTATTGTATTCATAATTTACTTCGATTTAAAAGTGGTTTATGGTATGACTGACGGTGGCGTGGTAATGAGGTGATAAATTGATAACAAACAAGTAATTACGCTTGTAACTTATAGCTAATTAAACTAATCATCTAATTTATTATATTGAAAGTTTCAGCAAAATATTCTGTTTCTGAATATGAAATTTAAAATATACGCCATTATCACTAGTAAAAACTTAAATGATGTAAGTTTTTGTTTAAGTGTTGTTTTGTATAAATAATGATTTCAAATAATGTAGTTATGCAGAAATTTACTAAAAGGTAAATAATTGTTGAGACAATGAGAGTGTAGGTGTACTTTGAATACCTTAAATTATTTATTTCACTAATTTAAAGTCTTAAACATTTACAGTATTCATATACTATATATACACTGGGTATATTTTATGTCATTGTTATCGAGGTTTTTTAATAATAATATGGATCTATGATATATGTTTTCGAAAAAAACAACAAAAGAAGTGTTTCTTTATTTTTAACAGAACATTTTTAAAAACAATAATTTCAAACATTTTTAAACATGCTGTTGTGCCAACAGCAAAATCAACTTTATTCTTTCAAACGATAACAACTTTATTTTTTAATGGATTCTGGTAAAGTAGTAACGGTATATTAGTATTTAGTATTAGATTATTATTACGTATACCAATATTGGACTTAGATTTGAACTGCACTCATATTAAACGACTAGGTTGTAACCTATATTGATATTGACTATTTATCTAAATATCTTGAATATTATTTATTTAAAATCATGATTAGGTATTGATTATTAAATAACTCCTGTTGTCTAACTTAGGATAACTACCAGATAGATTAAAAACGTAAAAAGCGTACATTAAAAAACCAAAAATATAAATCATTTCAAATTAACATTGTTCAATAGTTAATGGAATATGATAAAGATAGACCTTTAGAATTCTGTGAAACTATTTAAAAAAAATAAGGGATGATGCAAATATAATGAATTACATCATTGTTTTTAGCGACGAATTGTCATTTTCCATTTCTGCAGAAGTGAGATTTCGATACTGCCGTTATTGGTCTCACTCTAATTTCCATGTCCCGAGGCCAGGATTTACTAATTAATACTATTTACAAAATTAATTTTATTCTCACGTTATGTTATCATGGAGTAAACCATATATTTGCATAATTAATCAATATAAATATAGATTACCTACCTATAATTACAGATTTTCAATATTAATTTTTTTTATAATGTTTGCCTTTATGGAAAAACATTAATATGTACTGATCTTGATGTTTATTATTTTTATATCAACAAGTAATTATTGTAAACTTATGACAGAATAAGTACGAAATACAATTTTGTAGTAAATGTCCTAAGATATGAAGGGAATTGTATTAATTCAACTAATAAATGTATACTTTGCATACGAGGCCATTATAGGGAAGCTATGGTTTCCCATTTCAAGTTTATATCTCCACGGAAAAACATTTTTTTTGCTATACACATTTTTTTTTTGACCTTACATAAGTCATATTAATGCCAATAATCGAACATCATTTTACCATTATTACCACATATCGCTAAGTTCGTTTCTTTTCTATGCTTATGACAAACCTGCATATTGTGCTATACTATCGAAAGAGTAATTGCGGCTCATTATTGTAATAAAATAAAATCACCTACTGTCCAAGTCAAATAAAACAATGGACTCGAGAACGTTTATCACACTAAACGCAATAGGCACTGCGTTATAACGATTTTGTAATCGATTTCACACCTATAAGAAGAAAATAAAATTATGGTCTGTAATACCAAATGGTCGAATTTAATTCATATTTTATAATATTGTTAAAAAACAAAATTTGTAGTACCTACTAATACCCAGTGCCGGATTTAGCGGGGGTGCAGGGGGTGCAATGCACCGGGGCCTCAAGACTGAGGTTATATTTGGGGCCTCAGATCGAAGTTAAATTAACTATCAATATTTAATAATAGTTAACTAAAATAAAAGTTACTGACAACCATTTATTTAGGACTGTTGCAATTTCCGATAATTCTATTTATCATTTTTATTGTCCGTTGTACAAATCTATTTTTAAACACATTACTTATAGACTATAGTATACACTATACGTAATACGTCGTATACTGTTTTTTTATAATCTTATCATTTTATTTTTTCGTCTGGAAGACGTCTGCATTACTGCTGTGTCTAGCTGGACGAACTATAGATAACCATTAACCGTTGTTATATTTTATAAATTTATTTATATAGTGAATGATATAATTTACGAATTACGGATACGTCTTGACTCTTGGTGCAGTGTTAATGGATTTCGATCAAATTATAATATACTCTATAATATTGTTACTTTTTTTTACGTACGCTATTATATTATTATTTTTCATTTATTCACTAAAAACGTAAATTTTCATGTACACTATTTTGTATTGACTTAAAAAAAAAAAAAAATGTCTAACAGACAGTTTGAAAGTGGAGCATCCAAAAGACGCAGAAAAAATACACAAAACAATGAATTAAAAAAATATAAAGGATTAATGAATAACTTTGTATTCATCAATTCAGGTAAATATGCAATTTTCAATTTTATACAATCATACATTTTTCAATTTGTAGATATAATGAGCTATTTTTTTAAATTGCAAAATAAAGATCATAAATAGTAGATAGTTATTATAGCTCAATCAGTTTATTGCTGTAAATTAATTGAAATTTTAGGTAATTATTATCAATGTAATTTTCTTATTTATAGAAGTAGAACTGAAAGCACAAGATAACCCTGAAATTGTAGTTAATGAATCAATAAAAATCCAAGGTAATTAATTATTGTTTATGTTTTTATTAATTGTAGTTTTATATACCTAATATATTTAATATTTAAATGTTAACTTAGGTAAACTATAAGTAAATCATAAAAATTATGATTATGATACTTCAGTTCATTCAGTTAGTTAAAAATAAAATAAACATACTAAAACTAAATCACACCAAATATTAACATTTTTCATGTAGGTTCTTTCAATTTTTTGTTTTTTTAATTTTTAATTTATTTATTTCTGATATAACATTCATATAATAACAAGTATATAATAAATAATTTTAAAAATAATTATTTTTTTTTAATAATAATAATTTGTAGGCCTGTGGAAAATTGCCGCCCTTAATTATGGTAAAATAAAATTTAATTAAGTAGGTATGCAAAAAAAATTTTAATTATATTTTAAATACAAAAACATAATAATTAAAGTTGAAAAATATTAGAAAAAAAAAGGAATTATAAAATGTTTATACTTATATACATTCTAAATGTCTTACATACTAAATTATTTATTAAACGATTGGTTTACGTCAACATTTCGTTTTTGCAAATGCGTCAATTAAATCCTCGCAATTTAATTCTTGTAACATTTCATTTTCTATTGAGAATAATGCTAAGCTGTTTAACTTCTCATAAGTTTGAGTGGACCTTAAGTAGTTTTTTACACGTTTGAGGCATGAAAACGATCTCTCGGTAGTACAATTGGACACTGGTACATTTACGAAAATTCTTAATGGAGTGTCAACATTTGGAAATATTTCAATATGTAAAGATTTTTCTCTCAAATACTGACACAGTGTGATTGGAGTTAAACTATCGATGTCAATATCCATATTACTATTCAGTAAATAAGATTACAAATGTAAGCATTCTGACGAAAAAGTATTATCCAAATCATTCGGGTACATTTTTTGTAATTTCTCAGCGGACTCAACAATTTTCAAAGAATTTAAAGATGTAATTTTTAGTAGTACTTTGAATAAATCACAAAACGTTTTGTAGGACTGGTGTCTTTTTTCAAGTTGAAAAAATTGGATTATACTATTATTGTCAATTGTTATAAATATGTACTG
>NW_019104024.1:0-45155 GCF_001856785.1 Myzus persicae
GGAATTCGGTATATTGCCTCAACTCAGTGGTTTTTCAGTCAGAAACATGCCAAAGGGGAAGAAGAAGAGTCTTGTTAACAATCAATATAATATGAAAATATTTATGAAATCGTTAAACACCAGAAGAGCGACGACAGAGCAAGGAATATTATACCGTAGGAGAGTAGAGTATATTTGTTTATGAAGGAAGTTGGTAGTATTCTATGGTCAGTAGATATTGGGTTCAGCCGAAGAAGGATTTCGATCAAAATATAAGTGGGCCATAGATTATTATTATTATTATTATTATCAAGGACCAAGAAAGAACATAAGTTCTTAATAATATTATGACCGTGGTTCAGACTATCATTTATCAACAGTTTACACATTTTTTTTGTTTTGTTTTTTTTAACACTATTAGTCAGCAAAGACTCTATGTGATATGGTTATTAATCATTATGATATTATTTTAAGGAACGTTAATAGTCAAATCAATTGTTGACATGTCATTGTGTTGGCCATCAAACACTTTTTATGAACCTAATTCAAAAATTACAAATACCATTTAAACAACTTAAAATGTGATACACTTTTTTGAAGCTAAAGGAAATGATAATTTGAGCTATGATGATTTTTTTCATGGAAATGTGATAGTTATTATTTTTAAAACAACAAAATAACAAAAGTTGTCGGGAAAAGAGATTTGGTGAAATGTCAGAGAAAAAAAATTATTGTAATATCAATACATATTCATGTCCCCTCTCAGAGTCTAAGACTCAATATTTTCAAGTGGCTTGGTGAGGCGCGGTCGTACGCTCAATATGCGGCAACGCTCTGAACGTACGTATCGACCGTCGTTGCTAGCACTCGGATGGGTGATCACCCGGATTTTTAGCGACACATTATTGCCACACATACAAACGTGTCCCAACCAATCTCCCCCCCCCCAACCACATGTGTGCACACAGTAACAGGCTAATGACCTTTGTTATTGAAGCCTTAATCCAAAAAAAACAATCTTTTTTAATATGAATTTAAAATTAATAAAAAAATATAATCCTGCTTGAATAGTGTGTTACCTTACACAATAGCAAAATACAATTTGTTCGCCTACAATGTGATAATGTTACCTAAACGGTTCTCCTCGACCCAGACTTGCTATTACTTACTGAGTTAAAACGTAGACATCGAAATCCTCTGACTAGACGAAATCTTTCTCATCGAACTCTTATTTTCAGTCAGTCAATTGAAATTCGGTTCAGCTGGAGAAGAATTTTGACCTTGAGTCTTCGATATTAGAAATCAATGTCCAAGAATCACCTACATGTTCAATTGATGATGGCTCATACTATTATTTTGATTTTTTTAACGTGGTATCGAAGACGCTGTCTAGACCGATTGTGCATTGTTTCAACAGCGCCGCCATCGTTTATTAATTGAGATTATAGAACACAGCGATATGCATACAAATCTTACAAATTTGAAATGACTTTAACAGTTTGCAATATTCTCAGGCAGCTGGAAAGTATTGTCCATAGGGACCGTAAGTGTGTATGAGTATTAATACTATTTATTAATTATCAAGAGTTAACAGGTTTTTTTTTGACCAAATATCATTCGTGAGAATACAGTGGTTGTTAATCATTGTACTATTATTTTGACGATTTTTATAGTCAAATAATTATTAGTATATTTTGATGAAGTTCATCAAATACTTTTCACTAAAATAAGAGAAAATCAGATCAAAGACACACACTATAATAAGATATGGTTGTTAATTGTTATAATATTTTTTGACCATTGATGAAAGTCAAATCAATTAGTGACACGTTATTGTGATGGTATTCAAAGACTTTTCGTGGAGTTAAAAAGTTACAAATACCATTAAATAGCTTAAAATTAGTCTATATTTTTTGTAAATCAGAAGAAAATGGTAATTTCAGTTATAATATAGTAAACATTATACATTAAATACATTCATGGCTGAGCTCAGGACTTAAAATTCAATAATTTAACATTCAAATTAATATTATTACAATTTAAAGTAAATAATACTATATACTATACATAACGCGTGACTCTGTGATTTTTGCCTCTTATAATCAACAAAATACAATTTGTTCTCGTTCCGTGTGCTAATGTTGCCTACACAATGCTCCGAGATGGGAAACCCGGGACATCACTACTTTTTAACCAAATAAAATCGTAATAGGTATTCGAATTTTTGGGCTAGATGTTATCTAATGTAAAGAATCTTCTTTTCACTCAGTTACCCGAAATTCAGTTTGGCCGAAGAAGAATTTTGATCAAATTACGGTGTGTCCTCCGCTATTAGAAATCAATTACCAATAAGGGACATATTATACGAGTAAGTAATAACTAATAACATAATATGTTAATAATAATATGTTCGATAGATGATTCAGACTGTTATTAATTATCAATAGTTAAGACATTCATTTTTAACACTTTTATTCGGTTAAGACTTTTCAAGTTAGTTATTGATTATTATAATATTATTTTCAATTCGTTCAGACTTTCAGATCTTTTAAGCATTTTTTTAAGACTTTTCGTGTAATTCGAAATCATTGTAACTTGTTTTAAAGCCAAAGATAATTATGTAATATTTGAGTTTTAAGGGAATGTTTCAAATGTATCCGATAATTTATTAGTTTTCAAAAAACCATAAGCCAACAAAAATCGTAGGGAGGAAATATATTTGGTGAAATTTAAAAAAAAAAACATATTAAGTCATTGTAAAATCAATACATTCTCCCCTCAGAACCTACATTTCAATCATTTTATATTTTAACTAAAATGTATACAATAAATTAGAATGCCAAAATAATGTGCACCCAAAGGTTTACTACACTCATACGAAATACAATTTGTTCGCGTTCGGTGCGATAAGGTTGCCTACAACATTCCCCTCGACGCAGACCTGCAAATACCTACTTTTTATTCTAAGATCGTCGTCATCGAATTTTCGTAATTAGATGTAACCTTTCACATTGGATCTTTTTTCAGTCAGTTAATCGATATTTTTTAATTGCTGTAAGAATAAATTATGACGAACTATATTTTAAGAGTTAGAAACTAACTCACAAAAAAAAATAATCGATCATACAATACAAAATGAAATTCAAAATAGTAAAAGTCGAAAATTTCAAATGTTTGCAACAATTATTTTATCAAAATACATTTTGATAAGTTTTGAATCGTTTGTTTTCCGTCTAAAACTTAGAACATAATTTTCAACGATAGACAATAAATTAAGTTTTCAAAATACTTAGATTAAGGGAGATATTTATAGACATATGAAATGTTCAAATTTTTTTTTTGTCTATAACATTGAAATGTTGATAAAAATTTTCTGCTCGGCCAACGTTCAGTATGCATAAACTTATCACATCCGTTAAAGTGACTTAATCAATTACGAAGCACACTCATCACCCACGACTGTCATCAGAGCGGTTACGTATTACTATACTTTTTCACTAGCTCTTGTACTGGTGCCACCGAATCCGGACTGGTAACCATGATTGTTATTGTTAGACCGGTAACCACATCCGAGGAAAAATCGATTTTACCAAGTTTGGCGATGTGTACAAATGTTGAAATTAGGATTACATATCGATACAAATGAATTATTAACAACAACAGGTAGCCAGGATATTGTTTTGCTCGTATAATATTTTATACATTCGTATTGTACCGTCGCGTCGCGTCTCCGGGGAAGTGGGGTACGGGAAACACTGTGAATCTCTCTATATTTGTTAGGTTCGTATAATAGTCTTCGCTGCACTACACAATAAATTTTAAAAACAAACTTAACGTTTTCTTTTTTTACATAAATCCAATTAAAGTTAAATATTCATTCAATTGTTCACTTATTCGGACACACACACGTATTTCAAAATAGGTAAGTATAATGATATAATCATATATCGATTCAATATAGTAGACCGATAACAATTTAGAGAAACAATACCTAAGCACCAAGAAACATATTTCAACAAAATATAAATAAGATAGACTATATAGTAGTCGAGAGTGAGGGTATACAGAGTAGCAGCATGAAACGTTAAAGAGTTCGCTGTCCCCTATAAAGTATCCACAAAAATAAAAATACACATCGTAAAATCAATACAAAATCTAAGGACGGAGTTATCTGATTGTTGCACTAAGCTCTTATACTATTTATCGTAAATATAATAAAAATAATGAATATTATTCGTCAATGCCGTTGATAGACCTGTTGTCGGTATGCAGTGGTACGTTGGGATAATATTATTTTTGTCTATCGAACACGTCGTAAATTGTTTTTCATTTTTCATTTTTTTTTTTTTTTTGTACAGTTCGGGTCGAGTCCTTATTTAGATATGAATATAACAATAATAAAATGATTTATGGAAACCAGGCTCAAATTGTAGAGGGAGAAAGAAGGCTGTTTTTGAAAGTCTCGATATCTTATATTAAAACGTGAAGAATAAATACGATATAATATAATATATTTATTCTTCATGACTAGAACTTTATATGTTTCAATTTTTTTTTCCGATTCCCATTGATATAATATCATAATATAGAGGCTAACCACGCATTCACACTATAATATTATTTTTATTACCTAATGGCTAATAGGCAATTTTAAGTGCCTATGCACGCTCAATATTATGTAAAATAAATATTTTAAAAAGCGTAAGTTTTTTTCTGAAATAACGAGTGTATTACGTTAAATGGATCACAATATACCATCGATAACATCACACATTACGAATCTGCATTCATAAACCAATAAAACCAATAATATCGTAATCGACAATCACGATGAAAACAACTTCGGGCTTAATGCAATATTAATTATGTGTCATCGGTTCTGCGTTCGACATGGGTACGCGCTTAGAACTCCAAATCTGCAATAATATATGGAAAGCAATGTTTAATATGTGTCGTCAAAATGAGATAGTAAATATTATCTGTGAATGCCGTCGATAATAATTCTGCGGCCCAATCCTCCTACGCAGTTATAAGTGCTATATAATACGACAATTCTCGTCTATTGAACGCGTCATATTATTATGCTCCCAATAATACTCTGAAAATCGTACAATTTTTAAGTCAGAACTCCCTATCGGATGTTTTTGTAATTTTTTACGATCGCTATTGACATGCTGTTACAAACATAATATATATGCAAAACACACAATCATAACACACTGTAAAATAATTAAGTGTTTTAATACACTATACACGTATTATTACTTAAGGCAATTTTTTTTCTAAAAACTTTAGTGATTTCTGAAATAATGAGCGTCTTATTGCCTGTTAAATGGTCCACAATATCACAGTATTAACGTTCGTACATTAATCATAAAACAATAATAATTAATACCGTTTGTATATGATAATATTATAATATTCGAATTTCGAATACGCCATTTCTCGATTTCCATTCACATACAAACATTCGTAAATCAATGAAACCTATATGCACCTAATAGTAATCGCCGAAACCTGAAAACTACTTTGAACTCATCACAATATTATATGCCAACGGTTGTGCTTCGACTTCCGCGTATAAAGCTTCAATGTATATGAGCTCACTGTGCAATGTGTATCGTTAATGAGACGTAATAAGTATAAAATTGTATGTGTTTTGTCAACGCCGTCGATACTTTGCGGCCGATACGCATGCACTGCAGTTGGGCGCTATGTACAATATTATTTTCGTCTTTCAGACACGAAACAATACATTCTCATTGAAAGTCGTGCCCAATAAGCTTGCGTCAAAATTATAGGGTTTATTATTATTATTGATTCCTATTGACATGAATACATGATATTATAATATTAGAAACAGATCGCACGATCACAAAGTACAGTAATAATTTAGTATAGTATAATTAGCCATTAGGTTCATTATTATTATCTATTATTACTATTGTGTTGCCGCAACGTTGTCAGAGCCCGTGAAATTATTATACTTTTTATCTTATCCTATGTGTGTGTGTATTATGGCATAAAATATTAGTTGGTTTTTTTTTATGTGCGTTTCGTTATTTACTCAACGTTATTGGAAATGTGATAATTTTTTTTATAGACAAACACACAAATGAAATGGATTGTTTGAAATGCATGTGAAAAAAAAAACATCCTTCATAACAGAGATAAAGTTCATTTTAACTGTAACGTTTAATATTTTTACCGTATTGATCTACGACCCCGCGATATCCGTTGCTGACTGAACAAAATACGAAAACGTGTTTTTAAACACAACACAGTCATAATATAATATGTTATAAATCAATCTTCTCGAGATTGTGTAACGATTTAATACCTATCGAAAGCGAGCAACATCAAACATTACTATAGAGTACCAGCTAAGTATAATAGACCACCTGTTTATATTGAACAGTTTTCGTTGAATGTACAACTTCCGTGGCGCATTGTATCCACCTTGAGTGCTTTTAGTATACTTTAATATTTTATTTTACGATTACTGCTGAAAGGTTTGCAGAATTAATATGACAGCCGTTGATGTTAACATTAACGTTAGGGCGGCCAATTTTATTAGGAAATTATTTTTCAATTAATATAAGCGATATGGTCAAATTTAACCGACTAGTGAAAAATTGACATAAGATTTAATGTAAAAATTTTAATGTAAGCTCTGGTACATTTACATATTGACCTACATCTGATGTATCAGATACGTCTTTTTTTGAAAAGTATTTAAAATACGTGTTTTATATCCGTTAAACCAGAAGTATTCTGGTACGAATACAAATACTATTATATTAGAAGCTATTTAAAGATTCTTTAAAATGCTTTCAATTTTTTATCAAATCCAATTTTTTGGGGGATTTTTGTTTTCAACATTAATTTTGTATATCATTAAAAATGTATACCGTTTTATTTGGTGCAGCTATAAATTACCAAGAAATTAATTCAAGGTCTCCCATAAATTGTTATTAGTGTGATTTCAGAAAAATAGCTGAGCATCTAAAGTTGACGAGATTCCTCGAAATCAAGAAAGTATTTAAATATTTTGAATTAGAAATGTATAAATGATCAATTTTTATAGCCAAGCATTAAAAATATAAAAGGAGATTTTTCACATGTAACTACCTGGTCTGTACTGTAACCAAAAAATCTAAAAAAAAAAAAATAATTGAACACAGTTTTTTTATTGACATTTTATTTACGAAATGAAAATAATTAGACATTTAAAGCTTCATATTTAGAATGGAGAGTAATGGTTTTTATAATTTTGTTACAATTTAAAAATATTATTCGTAGTTACTTCAAACTTTTTACTATATTTTATACGCATGACGATATGTTCAAATACAATGTCTTAGGCACAAGAACTTATTCAACCTAGGTACTTAATAAGTTATAAGTAATAGCAAAGTATTTTTTTTGTATATATGATATTAGTATTTATAATTTTTTATATTTACTTATTCTATACTTATTCTTACATTCTTGGTGAATGGTGATACAAAATAAATCTTTGAAATTATATAATTTGTAATTTGTTTCTGAAAAAGGCGTTTATTTTGTATACTTATCATTGTTATTCATTTCGTACCAATTCAAATGATATTTGAGTCTGTATGTGATTGACCAAGGCTGGGTGCAAGGCACAGCCACACAGATTATGGTATAATATTTTAATAATATAGGTACCCAGAGCCAGATTGACATAGGTGCAAAAGTAGCTTTTGCTCCAGGGCAGCAAATTTTTTGGGGCGGCATATAACTTTTGTAATAAAAATATTATTAGATAATGATAAGAACACTTTGGACGTTATTTTTATGGGAAGTGAAAAAATGAAACGTCTTTAGTAATTATTGACAAATTAATTTTTGAATTAAAACAGAAGAATAGAAAGTTACACTGAAATGAACAATATATTTGGATTTTTATTAAATAATGAAAACGAATCATTAGATAACATTAAAAAAAAAAGTAGCAACCTAGTTGAATTTTATACTATAGATTTAGAAAGCGACTTGGGAGAAGAACTAATACAATTTAATATTATTATGGTATTATGGTAAATATTTCAGCTGAAAATAAGAAATCATTTATTGCATTTCATAAAACTTTAATAACATCTTCATTAGAAACAACATTTCCTAACGGAGAAATTATTTTAAGAATTATCTGTATTCTACCATCTTCAAATGCTAGCGGCGAGCGTTCGTTTTTGGTTTTGAAAAGAATAAAAAATTAATTAAAATCATCTTTAGTTAGTTCAAGAGAAATTGTCAGATTTGTAAATACTGTGCATCGAGTCTGAAATAGTTAGAGAAATGAAGTGGGAGGAACTTGTTAATACATTTTTCTACAGTCAAATTGAGGAAAAACACATTTGTTAAACCTGGGTATCTATTAAATGGTTTTTTTTTTTTTTATCATATTGTATTTACTTTTATCATTTTAATGAGTGTGTATATTATGTAATATACGTATATGAATTAAATATTTTAATAATTTGGTGTTGTAAGTTTGTAGTAGTTATTTGTGTAATAATATAAGGTACCAGTTTTATTTGTATTAAATTGTTTAACAGATTCATATAAATATATAATATTACGTGAAATACATAATATATTATCTTAATGCATTTTGATAAAAAGCACCCATAAAATAAATATTGCTCCAGGGCCACTCCGATCCTTAATCTGGCTCTGTAGGTACCTAATCCACCAAGATATTTTAAGGGTATTGAGATCTTGTTAAAGGTAAACAAAATGATCGGCTACTTCAAAATTTCATTAAAATTGCCTAAATATTTAAGCTTTTTATGTTTGACCCTATTGTTTGCTTAGTTTTTTATTTTACCATGAAATACATTCTATATGATCATTATATTAAATTGTTGGTATTAATATTTTAAGTATATTTTTTTAATGTTTTTCTGCCCTCTCCTCTGTGAAAATTTGATATTTATGTAATAATATATTATAGGCAGGGCCGTGGAAAGAGAAACCAGGGGGGTGATGCCATGGGGGGCCCACTATTTTCGACCACCTGTTGCATTAACTTTTGATTTTATGAACGACTGACTCTCGGAAATGCTTTTTTCCTGTGATTTAAACTATAATTTATTATGATTTATATAATGAGCAAATTAATAAATTTTAACTTGTTGTGTGCATTACAACAAATTTTATATTTAAGTTATTTTTAAGCTATTTAATTGTATGTTAAAAAAAAATAGAACCTTTAGGTTCTCATTAGGTATTTATTTCATAATTAAAAATTTAAATGTATTATGTTGGGCTTGATTTTTTAAATTTACTAGGTATGTTAAATGTTTGTACGATGGTGACAAATGCTTTAAGTACAATTATACTCAATTATAATCGATTAACTTTAGTTATTTTAGTTAGATAAACGAAAAGGTCGATTTCTGAGCTGAAAATTCGATTTTGGTTGTTGGTGTAAATCTGAAAAGATTACCGTAAGTACATGAAATTTTCACAGAATACCTACTTATATTTGCCTTTTCTATACACCATGGCATTTTCAAAATATTTTGATTCGTGTCAAACTATTAATAGCCAATAGGTATATGAAATTTTCGATTAATTTTAGTTTATTTTATTACTTTAGATGTTACATTTTTAAAAAAAGTAATACAAGTTTCCTAATAGATTGTTGTAAGTGAAAATTAAAAAAAAAGTTGAGAGTAAATTCATAATAATGTTTCACGAGAGTCTGAATTTATTGTTTTAGTAAAATTCGTAAGAATCAAGAAATTTCGCAAATTATTTTGATTTAGAAATTCATAAATAATTTTATTTTTATATCTTGGATTTGAATTTATAGTACAAGATTTCCCTTAAGTTTTCCTACATTTACCAAAAAAAATTTTATCGGAAACTTAAATAAATTTTTTACGAGCTTTTGAAGTTCAACATTGGATATTTACTCGAAAAATTAACAAATTCTTTTATAACGGTTTTTATTTTGTTGTTATTCAAAATATAATAATTAATAACCGTAGTTACTTGACATTTTCATAAAATGTTTATCTTATTATATTATTACACTATTCAATTTTTAAAATATTTTGACTCTTTTCGAGTTATTTATAGGCATTTAAAATTTGAAATCGTTTTAGTTTTTTCTACTATGAATGTTAATAAAACTTGATTCATTGAGTCAAAAAGCTTGAAAATGTAATACAACGTTCTTCATTAGTAGTTATTAAAGCAACTGGAAAATATTAAATAGGTATCCATATTGATGATTTTTTTTATAAGTCTTTAAAGTTCAATTTTCAACGAGATTCATCAAAATCCCAAAAAATTTTCAAATTATTTTATAGTTAAAAAATTATAAAATTTTCAATTTTTAAAGCTCAGTATTGCCAATCGAAAACAATGATTCTCATAAACAGTTCATACAGTAACCAACAAATCGATGAACACATTTATTTTCTACAGACATTTTAAGTTCAACTCTTGACCAAATTACTTATTAATAAACCAAGAATAATGATTTTATTTAATGTGTTGCAATTTTAAAATATTATTCGTGGGTACTTGTGATTTTCAGAAAACATTATTATATTGTAAACTGTATACACACAATTACATTTTCAAAGGCAATTATTTTAAATATATTTAACGTCGTGTGATACTGATGCCTAGTAGTGAAATCAAGTAGTATAGTTGTAGTTGAATGACTTCAATAATATCATAAAATGTACCTACTCGTAGGCCGACTCGGAATCGTTTTTCGTCGTGTATAATGATTATTGAAATCAAATTTAACACTATAATCAAAGAGTTTCTAGTTTCTAAAAGTCTGGACACCTAATGTACTTACGCAGCAGAGCATCGCCCGCTTAACCGCTTTTTTTATTTTATTTTATATTATATTTCAAAAAAAAAACAAACATTAATCGTCTAGACGACAAAAGCGATTTCGGCTTGGTGTATATGATATTGCGCCGCGTATACTAACGTCGTTTTCTTTTTGATCTCGCGCGTCGTCGTCCGCGGGAAATACGGTCACGGACAAGCGCTGCAGGAACCGTTTGTAGAATTTCCGCTTTCTAATTTTCTATATAGATCGAAATCGGTCGAAATCAACAGCCGATTCGGACGGCACTCGAACGCAAACTGACTATCAATCGGACCGCCCACGCAAAACTGTTCCTCGAAACGGTCGTATTCGGTACTAGGAATTCAGAAGGAAAACGGTGCCGCCGAGCGGCGCTCGTTTTCGCCGCCGTAACAACAACAATCATAATAATAATAATAATAATAATAATAATAATAATAAAATATTTTACGAAGCGCCGTCTTCTTCGCGTGAGCGTTACGTAAAGGCACTTTAACGGCACTATATAATACGATATATAATATATGTGTTACAATATTACAAGACGAGTGGCGTCAAAGCTCGTCGCCTTCTGAGTTCCTGATTTGCGAAATATTGTACGTCGAATACAATGTATAGAATATATTTGCAATTTATTTATTTATTATTTATTTTAATCGCTATTATTATATCACCACAGTATAATATTATTATTATTTATACCCGTCATCTGCGTAACGTAGTGTATAATGCAGTTTTAGCGCAGAATAAAATATTTAGTTTGATTTATTCGACGGTCGTGCTCTGTGCGAGGCGATGTTGTTTGAAAAAAAATACTACAATATTGCTCGACGATGATAATGACACGTAATAACAAAAATAATGCACCGTTTAAAAACTGGGTACTTGACCCATACACTGTAATGTTGCGATACAATAGTAACAAAAATGTTTTCATCGAATTATATGAAATAATATTGTTCTGTGCCCAGCATTTTGTTTGAATAAAATAATGTGCACTGTATATTGTACAATCTTCGGAGATTTACGGAGGAAAATATTACAAAGAATGCTAAATTATTTTGCCGGTTAGTTACTCGTACAACGCACGTATGAAATATGATAATTTTGTGACTGTTTTGTATAATAATAATTGACAGGTGTTAACAATTTAACATCAAAGTTTTTATTTTTATTTTTTTTCGTGATGAATACAAATTAAATTATTTTAAATCTGTCTGGAATTGACACACACATTATTTCATACACATTTTTATTAACCTAAAATACTATGTAATCGATCATCATTGGTTATTAATTATACAGTATAATTAACATACTACGCAACTCCCTTTTTACTTTATAACTATTTTATATTATGATAAATGCTTGATAACTATAGTAAATCAACAGGTTTATTAAGCTCTAATTTACACGACACCTCAAAGACGTCTCAAACGAGACGACCCACAAGATCTTATTAGTTTTTTCACAGTATTATTAAATTATAGGAATGCTTGTTATATTATTTACTTATTTACACTTTACGTATAATGTCTAATCAACCTCATGTATTTTTTACCTTTACTATTGTTATCATTATCAAGTAAAAATTGTCAAAAATTACCGATTCTGTAAATATCCGTAGATGTAGATAGTCTACAACTATAAAGGAGCTAGGAATGTATTATTATAAAAAAAAAGAAATAAACAAAGACAAAGAATTAAAAACTAGTAACTACAAATGGAAATTATTTTGGTGTTTTATCACAGTAAGTTACATGAACAAAAAATTTGTAATTAATAATAATAATTAATAGTTTTGGGCCGTTGTAAGAGGGAAGGACGCACCATTTAGTCGCAAGCCTCATTTTCAAATCTTGGTGTATAAGATAATTTATATATAAGAGTATATAGAAATGGAGCCAAAAATGTATATAAATTCTTCAATTGAGAACGACTGGGCCGATTTTTTACAACGAAAGCTTTTGATACGGTAAACCATGATATTGAATTTTTTGAATATTATTATATTATTTGATTTTATAATATTTAATACATACGATACCTGATGCCTGATGGAGCGTTTTTCTTTTTATACAAATAATGTTTAATTTCTAATAGGTAAGTTTTTTGTTTTTATTTTTTTACATAATTTATTAAGGCTTCAACAACAAAGGTCTTAGCCTATATTAACTAGGTATTAAAAAAGAAATTATTAACGAATGTACATTAAATCTAAGCTGGTATAGTAGGTGTATACAAATATTGACATGTTTTAGAGAATTATAATTTGTGGGTTAAGTTTATCGGGAAAATGTGATGATTGTGGTTGTGTTCTCTTCGTTGAGTGCTTGGTGAAGTCTGAAAGGGTTGTTGAGGATCTTGAGAACTTCAGTGTATTGATTGCAGTTTATAACACTGTGATCTATAGTTAGGGTCGAACTGCATGTACCTATCACATATTGGTGTTAGTTATTTTGTAATGAGATGAGCGTAGGTTATATGCCAGTGGTCTAGTTGGGCTCGGCCGCTCGGGTAATGATTACTTCCTCTCTTCTCTTAATGCTAGGAGGGTATTTTAGTTTATTGAAATTCTAATAAGTTTATTTAGTTGAACAATAGTAATATTTCTCTAGATCTTGCAACAACAATTCGATACGGTATAAATCATCAACTTGTAACATACCATTTTACCAAATAATATTATTATAGTTTAAAATGTTTTAGCTGATCGAGTGCTTTACATTTATACAAATAGTGTTTGACTTCATATTAGATTAATGTAAATGTAAATATAATTTCAGACTAATGATCTAGCTGTTGAAGTCATTTAACCCCCCCCCCCTCCTCAAAAAAAATTCTACTTAAAATATATTTTATAATTGCTTAAATAATTTATTACTACGTACGTTTGTATGGTATAAATAATATATTTATGTTAAGTGTTAGCACATTCATGTGATGTTCTTGCAGATAATTGTAAAAAGTTAATTGACAACTGACAATTTTAATAGATCTAGCGAAATCTTTCGATAAGGTATAAATCATACATATCAAACTTGTTAAAATATTTTACAGAGTTTTAGTTTTTCAAAAGGTCCGTTTGAAATGGTTCAAAAGTTTCATAAATAAAAGAAAACAAATACTTAACATTTATGGTATCATTGATAAATAAATTATAGTAATTCATTTTGGTTCACCACAAGGTAGTGTTACTTCTAAACCTATAACATTTACTGTTAATGTGTATTATACATTATAATATTATATGTGTGGTTTAAAACTTGAATGTCAAATTGAAACTTATGCGGACGATACCTAGGTATACTATACCTAGGATACTTAGCTACGTGTTTACTGTTTTCAGGTGCAGTTTCATGGGATAAAATTCGTTGAAATGCAACACATTAATTTGAAAATTGATAAATCATCTAAATCATAGTAAACTCGCATTGAATGATTGTATTATAAAATACAAAATATGAATAATTACTACTGCAACATTTGCAAAAAAAAAAATTAGAATCTGTTTATGTAAAAATAGTTGAAATACCTTAGTACAGAGTCAATTGTAAGGAAATGTTATTACCTTTGTTACCAGTTGAGAGTGTACGTAATATACTGATATATGAAAATAACTATTTTATTTAATAAAATAAAATATTGTGAATCTTTTATGGACATGGAAAATATATGAGGAATAAAAACAAACGCAAGGTGTTTGGTGTCTAAATTATTTATTCCAGAGTATATTTTGGTCAACAATTCGTAACCTAGCTGAATAATATCATTATTAATTTAACTTAATGCAAATACTTATTTATTTATTTTTTAGACCGGATGAGTGGATGTCGCTCGCCAGTACATTAGGAGGATTGTTGGAAAATTGGTATGGTCGTTAAAAACCAGGGTTCTTAAACTATAAAAAAAAAACAATCATAAAACATCTACACATTAGATAAGTACTGCATGAAATCGTAGGGAAGTATTAATCTAATATATACAACGAAAATTAATGACAATAACGATACCGATGAATTAAGATATTGCACATTGGGTTTCATGCGACCTCATACAACTGCAACGTTCAACTTATTGCCAAGTGTCATGGAAAGTTTTAAAACTGAAAAGGGAAATGAATTACTAATTACTGCCGTACGAGAATTATTCGTTGGTAATTTTAAGAAAAATTAATAATATTTATTAGGTGGAAATGTTCACAAAATACAAAATTATAAAAAGTCCTGGAAAAATTGCAACGAATTTAATTAAACCAGTAAGTTTTAAATTAGTAATAATTTATATTATTGTAAGTATTGTATATGAGGTGAAATCATCAATTTTTATTTCAGTATATAAACTATTCAAATATAGTGCCACATAATTACACTTCAAATAAAAAAATTGACAAAATAATTGTTATTACTAATAACAATTATTTTGTCAATTTTTTTAGTAATAACTAGGGAACGGATTTTATTGTAATAAAAAAATCAAAATATGTACATAAATATGTAATTATTTTTATTGAAATATGTAAAAAAAAATTCAAAATATGCAATAACCGCTTAACAGAAAAAATAAGTACCAAAAGTAAGTATAACAATTGTATCTCTTATCTAATTAATAATTATTAAAACAATGCGAAACTACATATTCTCTAAGATTTAAAAACGTAAAATGGCGGCGATTTGGTCGTAAAATGTTTGTATTGACTGAATGAACGTTACACATCAACTGACGTAATGATAGTTAATAACCCCGATTTTTCACAACATTTACAGTATAAAACTTTCCCATCACTTTGAAATGTTTCATTCGGAAATTATTTTAAATATGCGGCTACCTTATTATTGAATGAACTTACAACTTTAGGTATTTTAAACAATTTTATAAAAAAAACAACAATATTTCGATGTAGATATGAAGAAAAAAACGATGCAAATGATTACTCCCGCCAGAACAGTAACTAGACTGAAGACTGAAGACCGTAACATTGAATAAACATGTTAACTACCCACTTCACACTTGTCCACAGTGTATAATACGATAGCAGTGTATAAAGTACGTAAGTCCATTTAGAGAACGTAGATAATGTTTATCGTCATTGAAAATTACAAATATTATTATTTTAGGCTTTCGTCGATAGCGTATAATATTAATATATAGACCATAGGGTATCTGAATGCCATTAAGATAAGGCAAATAATCTTTGACGTGAATTGACGAAAAAAACCAAAAATACCCAAATATTTACGAAATATTCAGTTATTTACAAAATATGCGAATATATGTATTTTTACCCAAATATGTAAAAATATGTAAAATAAAATTGGGCTTATTTTAATAAGAATGGTCTGAATCGTGCACATTTTTTATCAGATTAAAAATATCTCATTCCAATAAAAATATGTATTTACAATAAAATCCGTTCCTTAGTAATAACTTATTAGACATAACATAAAAAGATGAGCATTAGACACACGAGAAATATCAAACTAGTGAAATGGATTCATCCATCATGCACAATATTTCTGGTTGGATGATTATTTTTAGTATTAAATTAATATTAGTATTTTTTTAATTTTCTTCATTAAATAATTATCAGTTACCTACGTAAATAGAGAAATTACAATGGACATTTTTTTAAATACGATAGGGAAACTGTTGTGAATTATTGTGAACTATTTTTATTGTAACAACATGTTAATTTTTGACACATGTATATTTATATACAGTAGGGTCTCGATAATCCGAACGAAATTGGGGAAAGTGATCGTTCGGATGAGCGATTTGTTCGGATTACCTATGGCTTGAAAAAACACATCAGTTTTATTGTAATTTAAATTATGAAATTTTATTTTTATCTGTATTAATCATGTAAAAACTCATAATTTCAAAAGACAACGAATATATAAAAATATTAATAATCATAATAAACATAATCGAAAAATTGTATTACTGGAAAATATTATTTATAAATACATGTGTACGAATTAGATTAGAAAAGATAATTCTCAAGCCCCTTCGGATTACCGCGTCTTTCGGATTAGCCTCTGTTCGGATTATCGAGACCCTGCTGTATAGGTAAACGTATATATTTTTGAACTTCTCTTTGAATTTATTTTTATTTAATTTTTTGAACCAATGAAAATCATATATTTTATTATTAACAATATTCCGCCTATTTCATTTCTTTTGTGCAAATCTCTACAACCGTGCCAATTTTCCATTTACCGTACATTAGGTGTCTAGAAGGTCACTGTAATGGATGGTATTAAATTTAAATTGTACGATTTAATATCATTGTACAAGAAAAACGATTCTGAACGGAGACCGTATGTCAGTATACCAGTATAGAATATTTTACATTGATATTACTTATTATTAATACGGTGACCGGTAAGTTGAAATAATATTATTCTTAAATTATCAGTGATGCTGGAAAAATATTAAATATACTTATGTAAAACTGGGCTGTTTCGGAACCGAATTACAACAAAATGGCAAGCCTTATTCTTTGTGATAGTATGAAATTTTGTCCAAATTTTAACTTAAAATGTCTGTATAAAAAGAACTGTATTTATATATTGTATATTTTAAAGTTTTTAGTGACAGAAAAAAGTGCTGAAGTGTTTTAAATTGTCAGTCCTTAGCTGTACATTTTTAACTACAAAATCATTTTCAATATTTAATTTGAGAAATATTGTCAAAATTTGAACTTTAATTGCTTATAAAAAAAAAATCATGCCAATATATTTTTAATATTTTTCAACTGCTATTGTAACAATACATCAAGATCCTTTTTTAACATTTTCACGCTTTTTGATCCAACCAATGCAATAATTACCTATATTGGAATTTATAAAAAAAAAAAATGAAAATCGAAAATGTCCGTCAATAGCCTAGAACGTGTCAGCTAGAATATTTTGAATATTTTATTATGTATAGGAATTGATAATATAAACATATGGTGTAAAGTTCAAATGTCTACAGTTATTTGTTTTTGAATTACAACAAAATAAGAAAATTGCTTCATGAGGAATCGAGTGAATATCCAATTAAAAATCTCAACTTAGAACGCTCATAAAAATTTAACCTGACTTTCCGGTAGCATTTTTTTTTTTTTTGAATAAAGATGTTGAGGTAGGCAAACTTATAAAGAATCTAATATTACATTTTTAAATCTTAGATATAAAAAGAAAAATTTTCATGAATTTCTAACTCAAAAAAATTTACTAATTTTCGTAATTTTTACAAACGTTGTCAAAGTTCTAAGTTCAAACGCTCATAAAAAACTTCTGTAAATTTACACTAAACTTTTTTTTAATGTCGACTAACCAGAACTTACAAGGAACTTTGTATTACATTTACAAGTTTTTTGACGGAGCGGAAATTTTTTTGTCGACATTAGTTTTAAAAAAAACAAATAATAATCGAAAATTGCATGTGCCTATAAATAGTTCAATGAGAGTCATATATGTTGGAAATTGTATGGTGTGTAGAAAATTATAACATAAAAATTCAGTGAAAATCTTTCATGTATCTTTCATATTATGTATCTACTGTCATTTTTTTTAAAGTTACAACAGAAACCAAATCGATTTTTTCCAAAACTTGTTTTGCGTAAAAATTACATTTTTTCTTTATTATTTGTGTGTTTTTCCAGTCACTTATGAAAACTTTTGGGAATTTAAATTTTGATCTCCAAAGATTAGATTCACTTTCTCGCTAGAAAAGTTGCTGCTGAAAAAAATCGAAGCGCTTTTACTACCACAGATGAAAGAAAAAAAAACACATCATTTTAAAATCAATACATTCATCGCTCCGCTCAGAATATAAAACATATTTTATACGACTGTTATATGAATGTTTAATTAGTTGAATTAAGAAATATATATGTGTATAGAATATATATGTGACACTAATGTCAAACGAATAGAATTCTTACAAGTTGTGATGATGTTATTACTCTTTATTTTAATCATACTCTTTCTCACTACATTATTCTATATTTGCATATAATATGTTTTTATTTTGTTGAAGAGTATAATTTTTAAACATTATATTATAACAATAATATTTGTTTATTACGAAAAATGTATAGGTATTCTAAATAAAATACATTATTTTTTTATATGAATACTCACATCATTATAGCGTAATATAAATATAACTATAACAACAACAACAACAACAACAATGGCAATAATAATGTGTATAATCATAATTCATAATTTGAACCAATGTAAAGAACACATAGGTACATAATAATACATAAATATATATTTTATCCAATGAAAATGTCAAATATCTATTATGTATTCATCAAGACTTATGTCATGGAACTATTCGATTAGTTATTTAAATCATCGACATTTATTATGGAATTGCCCGTATACATTAAAAATTAAAATATTAGCCAGTGAATTTTGAATGTAATATAATTTTTAGTGGTAGTTGTATACATTGAAATACATTTAGGTCTTGGAAGATTATTGGACTTATTTATATAGGTACTCGACATTTTTGCCAAAAGTTTATAAAATTATTTTCTCAACATCATAAATTTTTCAAAATATTTCGACTATTTTTGAGCTGTTTATAGACATTTGAAATTGTTCAAATTTTAATCAAAAAATGTCGATAAAAATATTTCAGCCAGGTCAAAAAGCTTAACAATTTAATACAACGTTCTTCTTAAGTTCTCATTATAATAGCAATAAACATACATTAAAGATACATAGATACGATTTTACTTTAAAGCATTTGAAGTAGACATTTTGATAAAATCAAGAATATTTCAAAATTAATTTGTTCAATACCGTGATTTTTTGTCTTTGTCCAACACACGCACGTCATGGGATTTTAGATGTGTTCATTATCAAACGTACCAATTGGTCTAATGAAGAGATTTGAATTCTAAAAAAAAAATTTGTACTAGTCGTCAAGACTATTTGAGATCGACTTTCCCACATTTGGCACATTTCTTATATTATCTCCCCAAATCTCTAAAAAGTTATATTAATAAAGAGTAATTAAAAAATTGTCATATTTCAATTTTTGGCTGTACGATATGAGTGCCAAAGATGCAAAAAAAAAACACATTATTTGCACCGAAATTGGTATAGGACATAAGTGCCGAGTATATGAAAAATAAATATCATTTGCACCAATATTTCAAAATATTAGATACTGTCAATAATCAATAAAATATAATATACAGCCACACGGGTATACATAAAAATGAATATAATTTCAATTAATTGGTTGAATTTTCAACCTAATTTGTTCACATATTCTAATCAACTTACTTTACCATCCTGGTATTTTTTCCATTGTGCAATAACTGATTGTTTCTTGAAATTCATTCTAGAGCTTACACGAATGCTATTACTATATGTTCCTTCTAAGGATATGTCAGAACACAAAACTGCTCACGCGACACACACTATCGTGTGACAATGCATCGTGACCACAGACAGTACATCAGTCGATTAAGATCATACGTTCGGAGCTTTTGAACGATATAGCTCTAAATTTAATATCTGCAATCTGGAACGAAGCACACAGACATCACGGTTAATCCATTAACAGTGGCACACAGACATCTAGGGTTTTGGCGCTTTTGTGAGGCACGATTTATTTATTTATTTTCTTTTTGACGCTTATTATGTCTCCCACCACTTATGGCACGCAGGCAAAATTATTGAAAAAATATTCGAGATCGCAATACACATGTGCATAATATTGTATAACATGACAAACGATCCCTTGCGAAAGTGAGGAACCAATACCCGTTCGGGTTGCATGCATTATTATGCCATTATGGCTTGACCATTCTTATATTATTATCAAGGCTATAAGAATTTAGTGCGCTTAAAAACTATTAAATATGCGCGTGCATACATATGCTCTCGAAATTGACAAAATGCGCAAAAAAAATATGTTCTGAAAAATATTCTTAAAACATGCTCTAATTTTTCAATAATATACAAAAAAAAAACCACAAAAATATAACTTTTATTTTTATTCTTTTCATTAAAATTTTTTATTAATTTTAGTTAAATTATAAGTTTAGACGATCTGCAGTTTAGACAGTTATCAAAGGTAATTTTTTGTATTTGTATCATTTCAACGCATGGGACTCTTACAATGGATATTTCAGATATAAATTTTCATTCATGAGAAGTGTATAAGAAACTTTATTCATCATATTCTGCTATAATATTGGTAGAAACAGATACTTACAGCATTAACGTGGATTAAAGAAAACAATAACGTGGCATATCTATAGAAATGTGTTGTTATTTTAACTTGAAGGACTACACAACTGAAAAAAATTTTTTTTTATATTTTTGTGAAATATAACTAAATAATAAAAGACTAATGGCACCACAAAAAATTGTTAGCGTCCAATATTTAGCCAGTTATGGGTATTTGAAAAATACGCGTGACGTCATAATTTCGCTGCCGCCGTTTACTCTGTACACGCTTTTACGGGAATATTACAAGTCTTGCTGTTTAAACGCGCATATAACTCGACTAATAATCAATTTATTGATTTAGACCCTCATAATAAATTTTAAAGCTTTAGAACTGAATTTATAATTTAATATTATTTTACTGTAGAATTATTAAACGGTTAAAGGTTAACGAATGATAAACATTCTATATTAGCGAAATTTTTTATTATTAGATTTGTTCATTTCTTTACTTACGAACGCCGTTCGTGTTCAATATATGAATAATATTATTGTGGTGGTTTATTAGTGTGTATATGTGTACAATAAAATATGTTTGAAAATTATTTTTAGACGAATGATTATAGTGAGTTAATAACATTACTCTATGTGTACTTATTGTATTTACATCAGTATTTAGCAAGTATAGTCGCTTGTCAGTCGTCAGTTGTCACAAGCACAAGCACAATACACGCATACAGCCTGTATATTTTTTTACTCTCTGTAATATTAAAGTTTTGTTAGTGCTTCAAACTAATTTGTGATATTATGGAATTACAACCATATATAGTTTTGAGCCCACAATCAACGATATTGACAGTATAACTTCAAGCCGATGCATTTCGCTAACGAAATTTTAAATACGAATTTGTGCATCGAAAACAGATCTACAAAACCAGTGAACGAATGGTGTTTGTGTGAGAAGTGTTTGAATTTAAGTACTGATCGTGAGTGCGTTTGTTGTATTGAATTTGAAAATTTACAAAAACTTTGTCTAGATAAAAAAATGTATTACATTAATTATTTACAATAAATCATTTTCTAAAATTATATCGGATGAAGAAATTTTAAATATTACACGGCAGCAAATGATCGTTAAGACTAAAAACCGAAAGAAACGTAACACAAATTACGTATGCTGGATAACAAAATATAGAAATATTCATTTTACTAAGTTAAACAATACTGTAAATATTATCTACAAACATGTATAAATATAGTTACATTTACACAATAATAATAAGGCGGACAACAGTCCTGAAAATATAGTCTACAGTCGTATAAAATATAAATGTTTGTTTAATTTTTAATTGAATCATATAATTAACTTATTATTGCGAAAAAACATGCGATAAAAGAAAAATTTGTGAACTTTAAATTATTATAAAGGTCTACATCAATAAATTGAGTATTGGCCGACTTATTAGAGATTAAAAAGCGAAAGTCGTATTACTCCCGTAAAATCGTGTACAGAGTAATCGGCGGCGGCGGCTAAATTATGACGTTTTTTCAAATGACTGCCGCAGGCTAAATTAAGTTGTAAATGTATTTTAATGGTATCTCTGTTTGTATTTCACTAAATACTATATTCTAAAATAGACTTTTTTTTTAGTGTTATGGTCCTTTAAGGGTCCTGCTCGTGCGTCTTTATTAAGCGTAAGTAATTTCGTTATACTCATGGCATTAGTGATAAATAGTGTGAATGTGATTGTATGCAATTACTAGTGATTGTGGCTATCTACACAAATGTCAACGGCACAGCCGACCAAAAATATAAGAATCGTAATTTTTTGCACCAAACACGATTTACAGGAAAAAGTCTCGCGCATTGTAAAGGTGTCAGATTTGATTAATTTTTTTTTTTTTGTTAGGTAGAGGATAACAACTTTCTACAGCGTGTATTGAACTTTCATTTTCAAAATTGTTTCTTAAATCAAACATGATAAAAATAACAAGAGCTTATGAAAATTGGTCGAATTCAAAATAATATTATCATATTGTTTAGAAATAAAATGTTGAAAATTCAAGTCCAATGCGGCCTGATGAAGAAGTATTTTCTTTTCAAAAAGAAAAAAGTTATCGAAATCAAATAGTTCTACGAGGCGTGAGAGTTTTTCCTGTAAGGCATGCTTTTGACTAAAAAGACAGGTCACGGGCAGGCCTCTTAACGCATTGTTTTTAAAACAAAAATAACCAAAAGTATCAAGTTATTTGAATGGAATAATGATTGATACTCAAACCTGTTTGTGTTGAAAACTGTTAAACGCAGTTTTAAAGTTTCTGTTGATTTTATTTATTTGTTTTGTGAAGGCTCAAATACGATAAAAGAATACATAAATTAACGGCTATGGTTAGTATTAGTGATGGGAATTGTTCGAATATTCGAATAGTTTTACTGTAAATAATTTGAATATTCAAATATTCGGATATCAGTATTCGAATACTATAACTATTTTTAGTCGTTTTTTCACTATAAGTCTTCTACATTTATTCAATTCTTTAACCAATTTTCGCTCCCGACAGCCATGGGTTCCTTTTCCTTTACCCTTTTAATGGATTAGGTTAGCCGTTAAGCAAAAATAGGCTCTAATATTTAAATAATTGTTTTAAAAACAATGTCTTAATAGTTTTGTTCAATAATGTATAATAATAATAATACATAATATAATATTAGGTTTAACAGAAAAATAATGAATAATGAATAATAATCGAAAAATGAATATACATTTATAAGTAATAGTTTTACGCGATAATTTGTTCAATAATAATATTAATAGATACTTGTACGTTAAATTTCATCGATTAATATCATCGAATATAATATTATTATTATTATTATTTACATTGATTAATATTGATTTTTTAGTATCGAATACTGACAATCGAATTATTCGCGTAGGTATTCGAATATTCGAATTATTTACGGTCACACTATTCGAATTCGAATGTATTCTAATATTCGAATTATTCGATTATTCGAATGTACGTTACACCCATATAGTTGGTATGCAGTAGAGTAGAAAGAACATGGTAATATTAATGTTAAAGTACTTAATATTGGGATGCTATTTACGGGTAGAAATGATTTTCAACTCTTGCCGCCTGGAAAACCTTTCTCCCCCTCCCACTATTGACTCGCCCCTGTTTATGCTTACCGTCGCCGATTTGAAATTTCACGCGCCTTCGACGGCGTCTCGGAGGTAACCGAACACACGACCCGAACGCTGCGGTCACCTATTTGGCGCCGTAAATTTGGTATTGAGTAAGTCGACGAGAAGTGTGATGACGTTGTCGTCCGGTAGATGGCGCTACCGATTCCGAATTCCACAATCTTCACCGTCCCGTCCGCTACAACGACATAGGGAAATTATTATTGTTATTTCAAAATATTTTTAATACTATATCGTTATTATTGACCGATAGACCGCGGTCGCGAGTTAATTTGGATACTTTGTAGTTTAAATTATTGATGTTAAGCGATGAGGACATCACTTAAACTGCTGAACATCACTCACAAGCCAAACTATTACGTATTTTTGTATCCGATACCTAACGACATTTTGGTAGGTACACCTCAGGGGCCAGGGCTTAGTTAATAGAAGATTTTAAAGTGCATGAAAAGTTTTTGGTAAAATTGTACAATACATTTTATTCTCGTGCATACAAAGTTTGCTTCGTCTCGGGAAATATTACAAAAAAAAAATAAGCTATTTTTTAAATTGTTCAGTCATATCATACTATTTTATTACTAACTATCAGTGGTCGAAATGGGAGAGGGGGATACGGTGGGATGGCATCACTCTACTTTTCATAATTTATATTTTCCATCCCTCCACTTATTTCGTACGACTGTTCAAGCAATATACGAGAACTATAAAAATTATGAAAGGCATCCCTCCACTCCCTTTGAGCCACTTCGACCACTGCTAAGTAGTAAACTCACGTAATATAAATATATAATGCGTCAATGGACGGCCTATGTAATTTGTTATTGACGTACATTTACATAAATGGAAATCGTCAAGACAATAATAGTTTTTATTTTTCACTCGAATGAAAAATTGCATGCCTACTGAGCATCGTGATATTTTAAATCCCCATTAATTACCGTATAAGTATCGCTTAAAATCTAGTACCTTCTATCTATTTTTTTAAAATTTTTTTTTTTTATTAGAAATCAAAATAAATGGTTACAAATTTACACTAGTTTAACAAATAGGTACAGTTTTGATTACCTACCTTCTGTAAGCTAATAGCTTGTGTTGGAGGGGTAGGGAGTTACTACATTTACCGACAAAATAAAACAATTAATAAATAAATTAGGTAATTTTTTATAATATTACGTATATTCATTCATGATACGATCACTTTCAAAAAATATAATAAAGTATAGAAATGACAAAGTGATACAAAGTTTAAAAATAGATTAGTAATACATTTAGTTGATACAGCATTTTAACAATCAAAATAATATACTGTTATGTACACAAATAACATGTAATTTAGCAATAATTTACAATAGAGAATAAAACTAATACACATTATTATTCAATTCTAAAAACATTAATTTTTATAATAATCCTTTTATATTAATTTTTTTACATGTAATAATATTTCTCTTAAAGTCCAGAGGCATAGAATTGTAGTAGGTAAGTTGGGCCTAGGTAATCTATAAATATTTGACCAAAAGATTTATTAGTACATTTAACTGGAAAATCATATTTTCTAATTTCTCTTAAGTGACTATTGTCATTATGTAACTGCTCAATATAAAGTTGTTTAATAATGAATATGATTGCTATTTTTTTATATAATTGTTTTACTGGCAAGACCAATAATTCCTTATAATTATCAATTGTTGATCCTTGTAATGACAGCTTATTTAGGCAAATCCTAACAATGTTATTCTGATTTATTATTAGGTGATTTAAAATATTGTTTCGAAGGCCATCCCATACTAATAAACCGTATTGAAAATTGGATTGGTATAGAGCAAAGTAAACTAATCTCATTGTTTTCTTTGGAACTATTTTTTTTAGTTTGAACATATTATAAGTAATATATAATAATAATTTGTATTCAGAATTCAGATTCCAGAGAACGTTGTTGGAATAGTGCAGTATGAAACAAAGAACCATGGAACGCGTACTACATATTATAGAAGTTGCTTTAAATATGTATAAGTGATATTTTATAGTTAAACGATTTAAACCACAAAAAAATAACGTAACTACACAATCTCCATAGACTCATAAAATCATAACCTCTATTTGAAGAATAAAAAAAAAAAAAATGTTTTACCTTTTTTATTTAGCACACTATTTTGTTACCTATATATATAGGTATCTTTAGTTTATTATGTTGTTGCACAGTAAAATTAAAAACAATTTTTAACTATACTTATTTTGTTTTCCTGCCCAATAAACTAATACAACATGTTAATTTTATCGGAACACGAATACACGATGTATTATTTATCTCTATTCAATACATTCGTTTGAAAAAAAATATACCTAGTTCAGTATAGGAGGTACCTTATTTGTTACCTGGTTACAATAATAAATAAATACTACTTAAACGTTCCGAAATCATATGTTTGGATAAAACGGTTTGTTATTGTTTTTGTCGATCGTACGGAAATATCAGACATTTTTGTGTACATAATTGTGGCGTTGGAGCGTTGAAAAATGAATTCTGGTTCTGATAATTTTGCAAAACGAAAAGAACTTAAACCGCTGCTGAGGTCGGGATATAGGGATGGTGAACTTTACAAAAGCACCGTGATAAACGGATTTATCCTAGAAGGTTCGAAAAAAGCTAAGTACAAACGTGCCGGAACGATATCCTCCGAAGCAATAATTTCGACCAATAAGTAAGTGTAGTTCGTTCACGCCATTACATTATAGTCCGCATGCTGGTGTCCTACTATTGAAACACGAACATGAGAATATTGTACCATAACCATGGTTATAATTTAAACGGTATCTATCTTGATGCTCAAACAATCATTATTTTTTTCACCGAAAAATTACTTACAATTAAACGACAGGGGTGGTTCAATCGTTTCCTATGTTTTTGCTCTTCAATTATTACCTATACTTTCTTTGTCAAAAATCCTTAAAAACTTTGCCATGGGACACCCAAAATCTATATCACCAGCCCTGCGGCTTTTCGTTCTTCAGTCTATTATCCGAATCCAAATAATGTGGGTGGTAATATTTGTGCAGTGTGATTTTATGTCACATATTATTTGCTATATAAACAGTATTGTATTTTTCTAGTTTTACGTTAATTACCTATACATATGAGTGTAATATAAATATTTAGTATTTTTGTAGGAAATAAAATAATGGTGTTTCGATTAATTTATAAGTGGGTGAATCTGTAAAATTGTAAATTTCTAAAGATGATTTTTTTTCGATTGCTCCCAGTTATGTTTTGGTGTTTTGGGGATAACTCAATAAAAGTGTTTGAGGTGCAAAAACAGAGCGCAAAAATTTGGATTTCTCACTAGTAAAAATTTTGAAATTGTGGGGGGGGGAGTCCACTAAACCCACAGACCTAGCGTACATTAATGGCATTAATACATCAACCATTGACTGCAACCCAAACGAAAATTTGAATTTATTTTGTCACTCCTATAACGGTGAGCCGAGTAGCAGTGATTCCGACGAGGACTCCGAAGACGACGACGAAGAAGAGGCGTACGACTACATCAGCCTGTTCCAAGTCTGGTTGAACTTTCTATTTCCCAGAGCTTTTCGCATACAACCCGTGCACCGGTGGGTCAAGTCCGCTCATTCGGTGTCGGACTTGAGGGAGCGAAGCACCGGGAAAATATTGTCCCCCGTGGGCCGGTGCTCGTTGTTCCCAGAAGGAGTGTTCGTGCAATCCACCACGGAAAAAGACGTGACGAAAATATGTTTTCCCGGGGCCCAAGAAACGTTCACGGCTCCGAGCCGCCCGAGTCGAGTCAACAAAAATTAACTCATTAATTCACAAACGATTTAATATTGAACTATATGCACGCGTTTAATTGTACAATTTGAACATTATTACGCACACCATTATTATAAATTATAATATAATACGTCCTATTAATATTATATTATTGTATTACCGTAAGTCATCATTAATATTTTACTGTATACCTACAAGTCAAAATATGTAACGTGTATGGCAAAACAATTCACTGACGTTTATTCTTTCCAGCCGCCCAAGTAGAAATCATAGACAAAAGACATGATATTGTACTATGATGTATGCCGTTCACTGCGTAAATACAATCGAATATTATGATTACACGCCGAATTATATAAAATATCCTATAGTATTATTATTATTATAGTAAGTTATATAATATCATACGTCAGTATAAACGTTAAAATAATATATAATATGTATTATATGCAATATTAAAGTCTCTGACTAGTTTATTCTTTTCAGCCCTCGTCGTCGGTCTTTCTGACGTTACTACTATGATAAAGTTCAATAAATTATACGCACAAGCCAGAACAACGAAAATCGAGTACCTTATCGTGCTATTAAATAGTAATACAGTTTTGAATTGATGGTCCTACACTGCCTGTATGATATATACAAAATATTATTATATGAAAAATATAAAAAAAAAAAATATTGCAAAAATCAAAACGATGCACTCGTAGATGGTCCGTAGTAATATTGGGAAAACGATTCTAAACTATGACGGAGATGAAAGTTTTGAACTTAATAAGCATTAAGCGTTCAGCGCGAGAAAACTGTGTGTAATAACTGTGGTCACGACGATTGTCGATTACAATAATTGCAGTCGATATTTTAAATACAACTCCAAATAACCACTCTCGATGATCCAACTGTTGTATTATACTTTTCAAGCATCAGGTATCACGATAAATGAAAATGTAACGCATTTTTACCTAATTCGTAAGTCTTCGTGGTCCCTATTCATTTTGTTACGCAAAAGAGTTAAAACCTCAAATATGATAAAAATAGTAAACAATACATACATACATAATATATTTTAATCGATGTCTTATCATTATTTCGAATTATTATGTAAAAAAATCATTCAAATGAGTTGATTGTTTTCCGAGTTATTTCACAATATTGTGTTTACAACTGTTTGTAAGTTTAATACGTATATAGGTATAGGTATATATATAATATATATATATATATAGGTTTGTATAGGTTAATATATATAACTATTTTATTTCAATTCAAGATTAATTATTTTTATTTCGTGTGCTTGTGTTTTCAATCAAATAGTAGTTCATACTGCTATATAATATAAACACCTTTCTGTCGATCTTGAAGATTCTTCTATACTGGTGTGTACTCGTTGTAAACTGGACTTCAAGGCCTAGAAAATGAATAAATTATTAAAAACAAAATATATTATATAGGTACATATCGTCGCGACGATCTGACACGATCTCGAAACTTCCCTATGTTTTTTCTTCTTACTTTCCATAATATATTTACCAGTATCCACCAGCTGGTCACGAAAGTCGATGAAACAAAATTATTTAATAAACATAATTTACATAATTCGTATGATAAAAAATGAGCAATATTCATATTTCATGAACTTGACAGATGCACATTTCGTAACGGCCAACGAGTCGCGGCTAGAGCCATCGCTGTAACATAAAAAAATTTAGTATATAGATATCTAGGTAGCGTAGTTTGAGGAATAAAATAATATATTAAGTATGCGAGTGTTTTCGTCACAAGTTTTTAACATTTAGATATGTTTTTGAGCTGGATACAATTTTTTATTCAACGATTTTGTTATCGCTGTAGAAACGCAAGTCGACAATAAAAACAAAATATTTATGACCCCTCAATTTTCTATGCAGAAGACAAATATCGAGTAGCATAACACTTGTTTTCCGAAAACGTTGCATTTTAAAATGACACTGTGCATATAACAATTAATAATTTATCTAAAAATATACCATGATGTTCGATATATTTTATAATATTGTCCATCGACTATCGAGTAAATCGAGCAGACGTGTAGCACTGCAAAAAGATTATTTTTCATTGATGTGTTAGATTATTGTTTTATTAATTGCATCTTTAATATTATATTTCAAGGTCATAAATGATGTTAATATTGTACGTATATATATGATGTATGCAAGTATAATAATACTAGTTATATTTCTCCACTCAAAGGAAAACATATTGTATAATATTATGAATTTGGTGGTAACTATTTTTTCAATAACCAAAATATCATTTATCAAAAAACTTGACTTTTGAGCTTTTACTAGTTCTGAGTGACATTAATGTATCGAAATATATTTTATTAAAAGGCCAAGATATTCAGCGGTATTTTTATTGTTTTGTTTTTGGCACCATGTAGATTGTAGGTACTTATTTAAGACCTATAAAAATCGACGTAGTAGATTAGAATCGACAACTTGTATTGCCTATGATATAGCGACACTACAACAGTAAGACATAGTTCTAAATCAATTGATGGAAAGTAATTTCATAACTTCAAACAGCCCACTGTCCGCCAACGTGTCGAGCAAATATTTTTACGTTAAGAGGGCGCCACCCGTTCATACATTTAATTTTTGTAGAATACCCAAAATACTTTTCACGCCCGAAAAACATCCACTCCATCATAGTCATAGGTTCTTGCAACCAATTATGCAGCTCGGTACGACAGAAATTAATAATTCGATTCATCTATATTTTCTACTAATTTACTAATCTCTCATCATCTCGTAAAACCAGAATTACTGGCAGACACTCGTGCAGGCCGGGCCCACATTGTTTGAAGTGGCCCACCGAGTTTTTCTCGGTTGCTCGGTAATTACAAGTGAAAACTATTAGCCATCACTAAATTTGTTATTTATTCGTTTGTGTATAATAAACGAGTTTCAAACCGTTCAGTAAAATGCAATAATTGTGTAAACGGTTACAGCTTATGATATATAAATATAAAACAAAAAAAAAAGTAAGAATTAGTAAGTGTGCCAATGGTAAACAACGAAATAAAGAACAAATTGATAATAAAAGTATAAACTATAAATTATTAAATACACAATATACAGTTATAATAGAACCAAGAGGTGTATGATATACGAGTAGGTAGTTAAAAAAAACAATAAATTAAACATGTACATCTATATTCAAGTGCATAAATATTCTGACTAAAATATACATAACGCGACATGACAAAAAAATCAACATGATCCTTTATACAGTTCGCCAAAGACAGAGTAACAAATATATATATATATAGTACATATGAAGTACGTATAGACCTAAATACATTTTTTTTTATAACTTTTAGCGGCCTGCGTGCGAGCTGTTTTTTTTGCTCAAAACCACGCCTCACAGGGAAAACTCTCACGCCTCGTTATGCGATCAGATTTCGATGATAATTTTTTTCTTTTTTTTAGAAAGAGGAACAGTGTTTACAAGCGTTGTACTGCGCTTTATCTTATGACAAGAGTTGTAACTTTAAGCAATTTTACAAGGCTTTAATTTTTGTATTTTCGTCGTCCGCTAACGTGTTGGGTAAATAAAATCGTTAAAAACAACCATCATGGGTATTTAATACTAGCCGGTTACTTGCCCACAATAATATTTAACCCACCAAATAAATTCTCTATAGTCTATGCAGATGCCATTTGGCACACAGTGATATGCATGTAGTATGTTTATCGCAGCTTTTCTAATAGGAATTATTATTATACCTAGGTATTAATACTTATTTTAGCAGATGTTGTCAATTTGTGTGGCATGTGCCGTGGCATGTAACGTGTTTGACGTTTGTGTATTACATAGTATGTCAATACGTGGAGAAAAATGAAAATTATTTATGTTTGCATAACTATAATAACAAGTTAGAAAAGCTTCACTTTGCGAGGGTGCTAAATTCTGATTTCCAAAAGTATTTTAATATAAAACAATGAACTATAGGTATATAACTCTGAAAACAATTTAAAAACAATTTGCTGACCTTAATATTTTTTAAGTATTTTTTTTTTTGGATATTATGAATCTGCATATTAAACACTTATATGTAAATATACAATATGTAATTATCTTAATATCAACAATCGTAATTAAATATCGTAATACAAACGTGATAGTAACTACCTATACGAAAAGTAAAGTAACTCCGAAAAGTAGTGGATAAATAAATATCTTAATATCAACAACCGCGACAATGTACTATCAGTAATATATATATTATACGTACTGGTAACTAACGGACGGACACAACGGGTTGTAAACTCATGTTTAGAAACCTGAAAACCACTCAATTCGGTAGTAAATTAAACATATTTCCTGAAGTTCGATTGTGATTTCAATGAAATAGTGTAATTTATAGGTTTCCATTAGTATGCGTAGGAACTCTAATTAGATATCAATGTTCACATTTAAAATCCGATGTGTCCAAAATAAATACAATCAGTGTAATGAAATATAATTTCACGAAACCTTAAAAGTAAATTAATGAATCGTAAGGTTCTTTAAAATTGAAAATTGAAAATCGGACGTCGGGGCAAAGCATATTGTGTATAATGTAAATTAAATGTAAGACTACCACCGCTTATTGGTTTAAGACACGTTAAAAATTCGTGAACTGCGATCTCCTTAATAGCAACCAAGTTTATACTCAGTGGCGGATTCATGCGGTGATGAAAGAGGCTTTTACTCACAAACACCGTATTTGACCTATGTCTTAGCTTGTGTTTTCCACAGTACTGCAGTAATCGATGTCTTAGACATAGATGTCATATAATTTCATTTCCGAACGCGTATATTGTAAACATTGTAAAACTATAAAAACCTGAAAGTTTCCAAGTCTTATAGCATATTAGTACGTTTATTAATCGTAGTCCGTGTGACCCGACATGCAGTACGACTTTGTACCGATTACTTAATCGGTGTTAATTTTAAAATATAATATAGGTAGGTATGAGGTACCAGATTTTATAATATTACCTATTAGGTAGTAGGTAATTGGTGTGGACTTTTAATTTACCAATTATTATTATAGACAGGTACCCAAATTACTTAAATAACGTATAGTGGAGTTATTATTTTACTGGTAAAATCAATTATTTTATTTTATTGCCCTGCTTATTGTAGACTGTAACACTAACGTAGTAACGTTGTAAATTGGTTTTTATACCTTTTGCAACCCACAAAAGTAAAATAATTAGCCACCGGATCCACCACTGTTTATACCCGATACAGATGACAACATTAGAATAATATGATCCTGTGTCGCAGCGTTTTATTTTTGGTATCATAATATAATACTATTGAAATTACTTATTTTAGTGCCTAGATAAAAACACGCGATGATTGGTATTTTAGTACTTCAGTTATTATATTATGGTGCGAGTCGACAATTACAATACTGAAAGCGCGTTTTGAGAAAATGTACGTGAGAGTAGTGTTATTAAAAGGTAGACATAAGCCCCGCAAGTCACATCTCACGGGTGTATAATGTTATTATTATTTAAATATTATTGTAATATTTCAGATGTAAACAGCAGCGCCGGAAATGCAGGTTTTGAATCAACTCTTAAATCGGTAGGTGTATAATGCGTTTTAAAAACAATACGAAATTATACGAGTGTTTTTTTTTTCTGATACATTAGATCGTCGCGTAGGAATAAAATACATATTAATATTTATTATTTACACGAAACAAGAAATATATATTATAATATTTATTGTTTATTTTATACGAAACAAGAAGAGTTGACCGGAAATGCCACGTGTTGAATCACCAATCATGGTCCTAATGTCCTTAGTCATATATTTATATCATGTATAAGCACTCCTCATACATATATATCTAAACGAGTCAATCGTTAATAACACGCTGAGGATAAAAATCTAACCATTTTTTTTTTCTTCCGTTTTCTAGAAATTCGAATTCAAGCGTTAGTTTTAAATAGGTACACTTAACTTTTTAAGACAAACTATATTAAAGTAATTTTATACTTGATAAGTATTCGAATATTTTTTTGGGGTTTCAAATTAGCTGCTTGACGCTGGAAATAGCATGTCTGAAATTCAGCTCAAAAACTACATCAGTCATTGTTTTACAATATTTTGTACACACATTTGAAACCACAATTTCGTAACGGAATAACAAATACTTTTTTTTCGATTTACCGTTGTTTGATAATGACTTATATTTATTTTCGTATTCAACTATTTAAAATTTTGTTTTATAATAATATATTTTAATGGTTCTGAAAATGCATTTATTAAGATTTTATAAAATAAGAAGATTACTAATAAAAGCTAACCAGGCCAGCCACATATCTGAAACTCTCGAACCCATTAAAGTTTTAAGTATGTCTTAGGTATATTGACTATATTTAATTCAAATATTTAAAAAAAAGTTTACTATATATCTTATTTTTGATTGACATTTAAATATTTAAATATCAAATTTATTGAACTAAAAAAAAGCATTAATGACACCAGGTATTAGAGTACACCTAGTATTCTCAATACATTTTGAAAAGTACCTACAAGTATCTTGATCATTTTTAATCAATGTATCATTATTTGTATGGACGCAATTGATAGTAAGAACACATAATATAATACAAATAATGAGTATTAGATATAATATAATAATTAATATTATTTTCATCATAATCAGTTATGTTTGATAAAAATGACAAACGGTTTTTGAATAAATAATATGTTCAACACGATATTTTAGTTCACACTGTCGAGTGTCGATAAAGTGTGTTTTTGTTACAGTATTTTTTTGAACTATAGAGAAAATATAATTAATATGTCTGTTCTCGTAAAATCTCGAGATAGCCAATTTATTTTATGTGGAACTCCAATAGTCAGATAAGTCGCGTATAAACTATAAAGACTGGGAATTGGTCGAGGACAAACGTTTGTACACAATGATTTAAAATTGTTTATTAAAATGAAATGTTTTACATGTTGTATTATTATTCAAATGATCTCGATAATATCGACACTGTTATTTTTGTGAACAATTTCTTCAACTATATATACGTTGAGTTTGGTTGTATAATAAATCCATTGACGATATTTAAATAATACAATGATTATAATATAATATTATTTATAAACTATGTAATAAAACGCATTGTCGTCTGTCGATAAACCATATCATAAATATTTCCCTTTTTCTCATTCATTCATACTTTATATAACTCAGAGCATTTCGTGACAGATAAGTTGTTATTACAATAACTGATGCACTAGAAATGTCAAGGTGGCAGTTGCATCGTAAAATCGAAGAAAATATGTTTCCGCATAAGAATAGGCCAGTATTTATGCCCTTCATTGTAGTCATCGTAGTTTTAGTGGACCGACATTTTACTGGGTACAATAAATGCGTTTTGTACAACTAATTATTGCGACTACTATAATGGGAACCTATTACGTCTTAATGTATTCAATTTTTAATATTTTTTACTCAAATATTATTATACATAAATCAAAAATGTAATAAATAATTAGAATGGTATTCATTTTTTTTGTCTGATTTGCAATGTGTCCGCCCCTCTACTAGGTACAACCATTCAATATTATTCAAATAATAGCAATCTCATACGCTATTTTCAAAAAGTGAAAAAGAGAATCGACGGAAGAGGGAATGGTTATCTTTTTGCAACGCATCAGTAGCAGATAATTTTGGTATTCGACACCCACGTATATTCTGTTAAACGACAACAACACATTCGAAGGAAAAAATACATCACCCGGTTTAATTAAATAAATATACCTATATACGTACATTATCACACTTTTTTTTTCCATTGATCATGTACCACATAATAACCTATTAAATAGTAAATAGTAATTAAACAATTTAAAGATACTTAATAATTGATTACTTTACCTATTAAAACCAATCAGTGACACAAAAGCATAACATGCTGTGAAAGTGATGTTAATGCCTCCGTTGCTAGCTATTTTTTTAAAGAGCAAATTATTGGCAACCTAATTCTCATATCATCATTTTCGCGACACACGATCTTGTAAGTATGTAGTAGTGTAAATCAGCGATTCTCAACCGGGGGGTCGTGACCCCTTTGGGGGTCGCCAACAATTATTTTAGGGTCGTCAATCCATGTGGGAAAAAAATTGTTTCACTTAGAATCTTATAATTAATAGTAAGTGTTATAATATATATATATATATATTTGGATAGTCTGGTAGTCGATACAAACGTTCATTGAAGTGTACATATAATATACCTTTTTTTGTGAAATATATATACACAAATAAATACAATAATAACAGTTGGTTCAATTTTTTAATGCTTACATTATAAAAGGGTCGTTGGACATCTTGGTGACATTATAGGGGGTCGCGAACTCAAAAAGGTTGAGAATCGCTGGTGTAAATGGTTCTTAGTGGGACTCAGATTTTAAAGCACAATTAGTAACAAACAAGCATAAAATTGTTTGAAAAAAAGCAAAAAAAGCAAAAAATAAAATAATACACATTTAATATAAAAACATGTCAAACAGATTACAAAAATGGTAGTTAAAATTATATTTTTAACCTATATTATGTTCTTCTTGTATTGATATTACACATACAGTCCCAAGTCTGAGCAAAAATTAGACGGAAAATAATTAAGTTTAGAATAATATATTGGAATTGTATTCCTGTTTTCTATTCCTATAAACTAGGTACCTTGTTTTATGTTTTAAATTTTTGATAAGTATGTCTTATGTACAAAAAAAAAAATGTAGGCTACGGTTCGTATGGCATAAAAACTTGGTTCACAATAATTATAGTCTATCTACCCTAAAATACCTCTGGTCACAAATTGGATAACATTTTTTCCGCGGAACACAACTTTAGTAAGTTTCATCAAAAAATCACACACCTGCAGATTTTCTACACCAAAAAAGTTGATGGACAAAAACAGCAAACATTAACATTTCATTGACTCATCGTATTACAGCAAAACTGCAAAATACTGTTTAAGAAGTTTACTAAAAATAGTGGATTAAATTTTGTTTTAAATGTTGATATTCTTATAGTATCATAAATAAAAAATATGACTCATTAGGTACGTTTACAAAGAAAATGAAATTGTTATTTTAACATGTTAAAAAAATGCCAATGAATTTCTTTTACACATTTTTATTTAAATGTATAAATGTATAAATTTAAGAAACATATTTTACACTTAAAAATATGTACATTTGGATATAACAACTTTAAAAAAATATGATGGTATAAATTATAACGTACTAAGAGTGCACGGTCTTAATATCCTGCATAGTGTGTTTTATGTAAAATTGTAGATTTTTGGATTCAACACTATAATATTATAGTACCCAATTATTGATATAATATTGAATATTATTAAAGTTACTAAGACGGAAATAACAAGCACGCGGGTGTGGTACCCTCTTAAGAAATAGTAAGGGATTTTAATGATATGAAATACCAGGAAAAACCGATAACCATGATAACCGCTTAAAAAATATATTAAACGATTTCTACATTGACGGGTTTGAAAGTGAATAGATAACATAATCTGTAGTCATGTATGGTAGTCCTATTGAAAACGTTGAAAACTGTTTAAACGTCCCTAACACTATAATGTGCATTAATTGCATTTTGTAAGGTATGCGGGAAGAGGGAACGCATGACGTAGATTCCATTAATATTTAATAAAAATAATACTATAGTCAAACACAATAATAGGAATAATTGTTGATGCCAGTGTACCCATCAAAACAGTGACATCCTGAATAATTACAAAACATCATGTTTAATGAAAAAGCAATTGATTGATGTGCTATTAATGCTCACCGTGGGAACCAGCTGACACTTGAAAAAAATGGTCGTCGATTGAAAATAAAACAATCGTTTGAAAGTGAATGGTATTTTATAATGGCGGCACAAATGAATGTTAATGATCACCATTTGTTCGTGATTATATCGACCGTTAAAAACAATAAGCACATATTTAGGACACAGGAACCTTTAAAATATTTTCTACCATGGTAATATTAATTAGTTACCACTCTTACAATTTTTAGCCATATCAACAGCTAAGCTAAACTACCAGGACTTGTAATCAGAATGGATTTTTTCGATTTTAATTTCAATTTTGATTATTGTCGCGTATTCAGCATTTAGATCGCTCGATATTACACGAGTAGTATTTATATTTATTATAATATTAAGCCGTATCAGATTACGATCGGCGGGGACTGTCCACCGATCATCATCTAGTGGAATTACAATGTACATCATTATGATTTATGCTGTCAATTAATAAAGGTTTCCGAAACACGTTTATGTTATTATGCATATTGAATATTGATAATACTCAACAATTATCATCGACACCCATATTTACTGATTTAAATTTAAAGTAAAATATTGATTTCATAACTGTATGGTTTTTTTTAAAAAACTTTATCGATTTAATGTTTTTCTGGTTTGAAATAAGGTTTCAAAAATAATTTTTCGTTTTTTTCAATTTAAAATATCAATTTTACATTTATACAATTTTAATTTTGAAGTCTGCGTTTACGAGCAATATACCGATAAGTGTGCAGGAATCGTCAATCGTTTGTGGGTTCCATATTATAAAAATTCGTCGTGTTTTTGAGACAAAATGACGGTCTCAAGAAAATTAAATTACCTACCTTACCGATGAGCAATAATATTACTGTACAATGGGGGCATATAGTGCTTGAGATTTGGGAGGGAGGCTTTGAAATATTTTTGGGGAGGGCTTAACAATAAACTCCCCCATATGGCTTATTATTTTTTGAAAAAGTTACTGATAATATTAATTTAAAGATTGAATTGAAAAATGCTTTGTGCTGAATGTCATTTGGACGTGATGCTGTTGTGCACCTGCAGTGTTAAAACTTAGAATATTGTTGGATCTGTCAAAAAATATATTTACAAATTTACGATTTTCCTAATAGCCTACCGACATGGATATAATATTCAGCTTAATGTTCAGCTACATTACTGGAATACTGCATCAATTTCTAAAAGGATTTTGACTACTTCTTTTCGAAAATGTATCGATTTGCTATTTACTAAATTTTAAAATGTTCTTATAAAAAAATACCTCTGTATTATAATGATAACTTGTTTTCCTATGATGTTTGTTTTTTGACCAACCGAACGATATTATTTTAATACGTATAACTTTTAAGTGTTGGTGAGCGATCACGATGTAGTTTATGGATTTTATCTCGCGGTAGAAATTTATCGAGGCAACTAATCACAGCATTTTGTTTTTTAATTAGCAGTGCGATTTCCTTGAAGTAAAAATATATCATAATATCTTACGCATAACATAATATTATATCTAAAATATCAAATGTATCTTACACACCTCGCGAAGCACAAACTACATGATATTTTATTCGGTGCATATGTTAGTGGTATTTTTTAAGCACATCTCACATGCATCCCGGATGGCTCGAATTAAATATAGAGTTGCTGTCCTGCAATATCGTTTTTTAAGCCTAAAAAAGTTACCACACGACCTCACTGCAACATGACCCCCGCGGGCTTCAGCCTATTTTGGACGTGATATTTTATCATACATATATATATATATATATGTGTATATTATTATTCATTAAACTCAAGTCGGCTCGTCTAGTAGTCGACGACCTGCAGCGGGTTGCAGCAGCTATTCTCGGGAAAAATATCCGGGACAAGCGGCGCGTAAAAAAAAAAAACATATTAAATAAAAATAAACGACTTTTGTTCGTCCATAAATAATAATAATATCGTTATGTCTTGAAATAAAAAAAAAAATGGTATACATAATAATAATAATAATAAATTATGTAGTACACAACAGTGTGTGTGTAAGCGATCTAGTAATATAAGCGTATACCTATATATAAATATATCGTAATATTAACCTATTATGCATGCATGCCGGCCGGAGATACTCGAAAAACGACCGAGTCGGCGATTTAAATAACTATCTCCGTTTAGAATATATTATGATCGCTTTTTTTTTTTTAATATCTTCCTCCCGAATTCTGTTGTCTGCACGTTAAACCGAGAACTGTAACTGCACTCCAACACGATATTATACAATGTTGAATATCACACGATATCACGATGATTACAACTGATTACTAATCTAAAAGTACACACTACTCGTTGAAATTATTCAGTGTATAATAATGCGTGCGGGTATGACGTCCTCTTAAACATATTATACTCGGGTACTGTAAAACCGTCGTAACAGTAATTGTATTAAAACTATAGTATCGATCTCAAGCGAATTTTCAACGGTCATTACTCATTATGTACAATCTGTACATATATATATAGGTACATAACTTAATGTATATGAAATAATATAATATGTACATGGTATTTTGGTATCAAACGCAATATATTAAATACACTCAATACTCGTATATGTATATATATATATATATATAAATATGTATATTTAGTGAGTGAAAAACTCGACGTAATTAGTTTTGTACCATTATAGTCTGGCTGATAAAAATATAAATATAATATTCCGTGTTTTTAAACCACATACAGAAATCCGTTTTATAGTTTACAACTATTATTCAGATAAAAGACGGTATAATAATTATTTTAAAAACCGAGTAAAAAATATCTAAGTAATTATGTTTATACGTTATTAATTGAGTGAGATTATCTACGTGTACACAAATGTTACATACTAGTCTGTTCAACTAACTATTTACTACAATTATACAGTTTGTCATGTATAGATATGAATATAATAATTCCGAATATCTATGTGAATAATTATAATATTTAAATTGTTTTAAATTATATTCCGCAACGATTATGAAAAAACTAACTATGATAGTACGTATCTATATTATTCACTATCAATTTTTATCCCATTATTTTCAACGTTGTTAACGCCGTACTTATGTGTTTAACGACAACTTAATATACAATTTAAGACAATTTTATGTCAGTTAGTTGGTATGAACAATATACGATAGGCGAACAAATTCGCGACCTTAAGAGGACGCTACACCCGCGTGTTTTGTCTGCGTCTTACAAACGTACAACATAGCAAAAACGGTTTTGCTCGAAATAGAACCACTCGAGCTGTAGTCCAAACCGAGCAACCAAATTTTCATATACCATTAAGAGAAGGACATATTACGCTGTGCAACATCGTTTCCATTTTTTTCGATATCACAAATACAAGAAAAGTTCTTATTATTGTTTATACATTTATTGTTTCAAACTTGAATAACTTATCTTGTATTTGTGATATCGGAAAAATAAGGACGATGTTTCACAGTAAATATTCTCTTGCCCAAAGTGTGAACATTTGGTTGCTTAGCTTGGACTACAGCTTGAGTGATTATATTTCAAGCAAAACAGTTTTTGATATGTCGTACGTTTGTAAGACGGAGACAACACATGCGGGTGTGGTGTCGTCTTAATAATAATATATTATTGTAGCACGCACGTGTATACATTTGATAGACAGTTTTTTTTTTTATAATACTATTTATTTTTTTAATGTTCCATATGTATTATAATCACAATATTTTCATTGACTCGCCTATATATGTTCAACACTTAGGTATGTACTCACATTAACATTTTGTTTATTTTAGCTTAAAAAAACATAGTGCGTTAACTGAAATGTTTTTTTGTTTGTGAAGAGTAATGTTAGTTTAAGCAAAAACCGAATCATTATTTTTGAGTTTGGGTAAAAAAGATAAATTTTGGACGATAAAAGCTCCACCTGCATGATGCACTTTCCTACAAATTCACAGCCCTAGTGATTATCAATATATAATTCCCAATCACGATTTAGAGAATATATATATATATAACAGATAATTATTATGTAGTTTATATGACTAGTGTAAAATGTAAGCAATATTTCTCTAATATTTTCCACTTAACATTTAACTATAAGTAGTGGTGTTTATTGTACGTACCTACTGCTATAGTTTTAAATTATAATTCCATTTTTTTTTCATTTTTCGTCAATATGAAAGTTTCATGAAATGCTTCAAAAAAATACATTTCATGAAAATTTAGAACCCTAACATTATACTTCTTGTTATAGCCATGTACATGACAAGAGGCCAAAGTCCATTTATGAGCCTTACGCGGCCGCGTTTATAAGGCTGCATACGAATTGCGTCCCGCGGCAAAAATTCATTCCGAATTGCGTCCCGGGTTCTTTTGGAGGTCATACTAATTGCGTCCCGGGTTTTTTTGGTGGTCGTACTAATTGCGTCCCGAATTTTTTTAACTTTTATAGGTACCGATTGAGTCTCGTATATTATAAAAACTAAACAATATTTCCCTTCCCATTTTTATACAGACTTAGGACTGTCTGTAGTAATAGTTACTAGTTAATACAAGTAGATTAAAAATATTGTTTTTGCTTAATATATTATTTTTGTTTTTGTATTTTGTCAAAAAATTGTAACTGTATAAAAAATATTATCGTTATTGGTGAAAAATGTATTGTTTTCTTTGGAATTTTAATTTTATAAAAATGTTATAGTAATATAATATAGTACCGGTAAAAATGTAAAAGATAACTTTTTTAGGAATTCAAACCAACTAATTTTTTTTGATTCAAAATCTGCCATTGCTTGTTTTAAAAATTGTTCTTTTTTAATTATAGAGGTTGTGCGGTTGTTTAAGTGAATACTACGTTGTTTTATATAAATATCTGTTTGTAACCCCTTCATAGTATATCAATAAATTGAAAAATATTTGGATGTGCATTATAAAACATTGCGTTGAGCTTAGAATGAAAAGCTTCACAACTATTTGTAGTTCTCATAGTAGTGATTCGTTTTCTTCGTCATGATTATGATTAATAATTTAGCTATTATTTTTTTTTAAGTACTTGTGGAAGCGAAATTTGTACGCACCAATCACAAATAAATCCCTTTGTTTTTCGCTAAACATAGTTTTAATTTCACTCGCCATAGTTATTGTTAAAAGTTGAAAACTTGGTTTAAAAAAAGTAACACGTGTGAATAAGTGAACCGTTTACACTGCACTGCGACAATAATTGTGTTTGTCTATACAGAGAGTAACTCACTATAAAATTATCAAAGTTTTAACGTAATCGTTTTTATTCAATCTATAATAAATTGATAATAAGTAATAAACTAATAACCAATAATTTCGACTTTAAAGATATCACAGGTAATGGGGACGCAATTCAGACGTGCTCAAGAAAAACCCGGGACGCAATTAGTATTATACCTTTTTATACCTTTTTATACGGGACGCAATTCGTAAGCAGCGGTTTATAAATATACTAAATATTATATTCATCCTGCGGAAATTGACACAAAATATTGTCCGATTCGGGCAAATTGTATATTTTGCATTAAGTGTATAAGACGTATTAATATTATAATAGCCAAAACAATATGAATGTGGGTGAAAATTAAATATTACGTGTCTAAGTTTTATCGACTATAATAATGTATGTATATATATATATATAGGTATAGCGGAGTAACCCTCTCAGTAAAACACCTGATGAATTGTACAAATCTTCCGAAATGATTGGAGCTGCAGTATTTGTAAGCGTCAATTTACAGATAACTTCGTGTCCATAGATAAATAGCTGGTGTACCCATAAATTCCGAAATTATTTATTTACTACACGATAAAAGTAACTACGTCGTCCGACATCCAATTTTAATCACGTCCATAAGGCTATATAATGTTATAGTTTAGGTATTCAGGTTTAATTTTAGGTGTGATGTTTTTTTTTTTTTCAAAGTTCTAAGATTTCCGTAATAACGTATAGAAAACAATTTAAGCACCCACATAATTTTTTTTTTTTTGTACACGACAGGCTTAGTCGACATGCCTTAATACGAAGACGTATTTATGAAATATATAAGCGTGCTTGAATATCGTACGAATCTTCCAAAACAATTACAACAGTAAATAATTGGTACATGACAATTTATAGTTTACAATGTTTACATGCCAGACAATCATACATTTATATAAACTACGATCAAAATTAATACATCGTTCAACTATCACATTCTATATAATCACGTTTATAAGGTTAAAACATAAGTTTTGTCCGTAGGTGCCAAGGAAGTGTAAACATTTCAAATAAATTACTTTCAACATTTTTTTTTTATTTTATACGAAATCGCATTGATTTTATTCAGTAACAAATTTAAAGTAATAATTTATTTAAATAAATAAGTGGATAGACGAGCTTGACATCCCGTGCAAATCCCCTGTGAACTTCTTGCACTGGTTATATTACACACATAATTGAAAAATAATTTATTAGGTATTAATAATAGCCCTTGTAGGTAAAGACTAAAGGCGCGTTAGTCAATATAACTATTTAATAATATTATAAATCTAAGTTTGGTTTTATTCCGTAGATATGTAACTGTCAAAAAATATATGAAAAAATAAAAAATAAAATAAGTCCATTTGTCAGGATTAATGTATTCACTCACAACAGCAACAACAAATCTTCCCTAAACGTAAACTCGGATTTTTTTAACAATGAATTAAAAATGTTATACTACATTATAGTTTCTAATTATACAATTTTAAAACATGAACGATCATTATAAATATATTAAGTATTTATTCTTGACATTCAACCAAACTAATAAATAATCGTAGCATTTTTTTTACTCTATAACAATAAGTATTAACCGTTAATTTTGGCTAACCTCTTAACCTATATTCACCAGCTCACATTATTTATATGAATTTTCTATGCACGTTTGGATGGGCGGAACTGTTTTCGGCCAAAATGAACCTTTCCCTTTTCGGCCAATTCACTTTTCGGCCATTCCGACATGACCGTTTTCGGCCAGTACACTATTTTGGTCACCAATGACACCAATGAAATATTCTTTTCGCGTCTATGAAAAATAAAAGTTACATTATAATATTAATTTACACAATAAATATAAAATTATGTGGATTTTTAGTTTGTTTTATAGTTATAACACATACGTTTAATAAAAAATTATATTCGTGTTATTAAGTTAAAAAGTATAAAAAATAAAAGTTACATTAAATTA